>NW_007732549.1:10131-12447 GCF_000696425.1 Galeopterus variegatus | reverse complement strand
AACTGTGAGAAATAAATTTCTACTATTTATAAATTACCCAGTCTGTAGTATTTTGTTACAGCAGCACAAGCAGACTAAGACACCCTCCTTACCTGGGACCCTGCAATTCTTTGCCCAAATGGCCCCAAGCTCATTTCCAGAGTCTGTGAGCTTCTGCCTTGGGTCCCTGCTCCCACAGGTTGTCTGCGCTGTCAGTTTACAGACCCCTAAGCCCAAGGCACACAGCTGCTGTTTGCAAAAGGTATGGATGGGTGTTGGTTATAGTGGCTGAGGTATCACATGTGTATGCAAGAACTTCCTCACAGTAGGAGATGGGGCCAGGCTGGAAAGAGAAGGGGGCAGGCCAGGAGCTGGGGGTTGAGGTCCAGGGTCTGGCTTGCACTGTTCTGCCACATTTTGATGCAGAACTCTGAGAAATCTGAGAATCTTGAATGCAAACCTGGCCTTACAGGTCTTTAAACAGTTGATTTGTCAAGGTAAAAGAGTAGATCATACTTTATTTAACAGCTTCTTAGCCTGATTCACAACTTCTAACTATGTGGACATATGTGGGCCTCCATTTGTACTCTTGCCGCATCCCACCAATGTGAGAGGCATGCCTGGCTTCCTCTGCATCAGGGTCAGTCAAGAAGACAGGGAAGCTGGTTCAAAGTCTTGGACCTGATGGTAAAAAAGGGGGTCTGGGCCAAATCACCTAGAAATATCCATCTGCCTCCAGCCTTGCTGGGGGTTCCAAACTCTCTTATTAGTAGTCCTGCTCTTCACTCTCTCTCCTATTTCCTGGTTTTATTTTGTTCATAGCATTAAAAAATATAAAATTAATGGGCCGGNTCTCCTATTTCCTGGTTTTATTTTGTTCATAGCATTAAAAAATATAAAATTAATGGGCCGGCCTGGTGGTGCACTGCTACAGTGTGCCGCTTGGGAGCGAGGCGGCGCTCCCTTCGAGGGTTCGGATCCCACATACAGACCGGTTCCCACTCACTGGCTGAGCGAGGTGCGGGCGCAGCACCGACGGTTGCGATCCCGTTGCCAGTCCCAGTCCGGTACGGGCACGACACTGAGGGTTGCGATCCGTTGCCGGACATGAAAAAAGACAAAAAGGAAAAAAAAATTACTATATTTACTTACTTGTTTAATATGAATTTGGTGGGGTCAGAGGCTTGTGGCTGTATGCCCAGCGCTAGGCATGTACTAAATACCCATTAAAAATTTGCTAAATTGGGCCAGCCCGGTGGTGCACTGCTACAGTGCGCCGCTTGGGAGCGCGGTGGCTCTCCTGCCAAGGGTTCGGATCCCACATACAGACCGGTTCCTGCTCACTGGCTGAGCGAGGTGCGGGCGCAGCACCGAGGGTTGTGATCCCGTTGCCGGTCCCGGTCTGGTACGGGCGCGACACTGAGGGTTGCGATCCGTTGCCGGACACGAAAAAAGACAAAAAGGAAAAAAAAATTACTATATTTACTTACTTGTTTAATATGAATTTGGTGGGGTCAGAGGCTTGTGGCTGTATGCCCAGCGCTAGGCATGTACGAAATACCCATTAAAAATTTGCTAAATAAATGACTTAGCTGCTACTTTGTGCCAGGACTGTGTTGGGTGCAGAGACGACTAAGAAAGGTCCTCTGTCCCCAGGGGGCTGTAAGCCTAGTGGGGGAGCAGTCCTGAAAACCAACAAAAGTCTTCTGCTTTTAGTTTCACGCTCCTGAAGTCATTAATTAATCTGGAAACAAAAATACATATGTAGCCATTCTTGAGGCATTTCTACTGGGCAGAGACATGGTTTGCAAAGTAAACTCCAGTGAAAGAGGACAATTTTCTGTTAGTTTTCTAAAGAGTCAGGGAAAGGAGCTTTTAAACTCAAGACCCCTTAGAACTGGTGAACACTGTTCCTTCTCCCTTTCCTTGAAGAGAAATTGTTGTTTTTCTAGGAGGAGGGATCATGTTAAACATTTTCTGCTGTTAAGCCAAAATATTGTGTAGAACAGGAGGCTAAAATCTCAGCTGCTGCTCTCCATCTTCCATAACTCACATGGCAGCCAGCGGCAGCTGCTGAACAGTACTATCTTGGCCGCTGCTCCCTCGGAGGAGCTGGGGGCCTATGGAGCCGTCCTTCTCAGAGGGCTCACACCTACGCAGGGCAGCTGGGGCTCTGGCAGCCTTGGGCAGATTTCATTCTCTCCAGATGGCCCTGGTGTGTAAAGTGTGACATAAGTGAAACATAGTGCCTTCCACATGGAGTTTTTTTTTTTTTATTTTTATTTTAAATAAGGCTTATTTCTTTCCACTCAGAGGTCATTTTTATCCAAAGATGAT
>NW_007732549.1:5580-9299 GCF_000696425.1 Galeopterus variegatus | reverse complement strand
AAAGTGTGACATAAGTGAAACATAGTGCCTTCCACATGGAGTTTTTTTTTTTTTTTTTTTATTTTAAATAAGGCTTATTTCTTTCCACTCAGAGGTCATTTTTATCCAAAGATGATTGTGCAGTCCCCATAAAGCCAATCCATTTAAAATAGAAATAAAGATATCATAAGAAATACTGAAAACTACACTTGTTTGTAGCTTTATGTTGAAAAACAGCAACTAAAACCCATAAAAGTGATCTTACAGTTTACAAAATTAGGTTATAATTTCACTATGTGCTAATTCTTAGAATAAATACTGGGGATGTATATATTTTTAAAATAAAATTGTGTGACATCACCATATTTCCTTCCTATTTGACTTTCAAAACATCTATTCATTTATCTGACAAGTATTTATTGTGTACTTCCTACATGCCAGGCACTATGCTAGGCAGTAGGATCAGTGAACAAAATGGTGAAATATTCCTTGCACTCATGAACCTTATATTCTAGTGGGTGACTGACACATGAGAAAATCTTAGGGAAAAGCAGACCATGCTAGAAAGTTACAAGTACGAGAAGGAAATACAAAAGCAGGGGAGATGGATAGGTAGTGTGGAATGGGGGTAAAGTTTACAGTTTTAAAAAGGGTGGTCAGAGGACGTCTCTCTGAGATGATGACATGAGGGAAAAGACTTGAAGGAGATGAAAGAGAGAGAGAGATGGGTATCTGGAGAAAGAGCATTATAGTCAGGGAGGACAGCAAGTTCAAAGGCCCTGGGGTAGCATGTACCACCTGGTGTGTTCAAGGAAGAGCAAGGCGCCAGTGCAGGGGAGTGGAGTGAGTGAGGGGAGGAGGAGAGGGGACGTGTTTGGAGAGGCGCAGCTGAAGATCATTCACAATATTGTAGACCACGTGGGGGACCTTGACTTCACTCAGTGAGATGGGGAGCCCAATAGAGGAATGAAGAGATCTGGCTCACTCTGGCTGCCGAGTTGATGACAGACTGTAGGGGAGTGAGGGCAGCAGCAGGAGACCAACCGACAGGCTATTGAAGACTCAGGTGAGAGATCATGGCAGCTTGGACCAGGGCCGTAGTGATGCAAATGGCAAGAAGCATTGGGATCCTGGAAAGAGCTGATAGGATTCATTAGCTGATAGGATTCACAGCTGATAGGAGAGTAATCAGACTGACTATTGGAATATGAGAGAAATAGGAATCAAGGATGACTCAAAGGTTTTTGGCCTGAGCAACTGGAAGACAGGAGCTGACATGAACAGGAATAGGGAAGGCTGCAGTGTTAGGATATTTTGAGGGAAGATCAGGGATTAAAACTGGACACAGTAACCATAAGATGCCTACTGAACAGACACATAGAGCTGTCAAGTGGGTAGTTGGATATGAGAGTCTGGAGTTCAGCATATATGTATTTTGAGAACTGTTAGCTTATGGGAGGCACTTAAAGCCATGAGATTAGATGAACCACCTTGGAAGTGAACCTGGACAGAAAACAGAGTGGTCTAGGGACTGAGCACTGGGCACTACAACATTAAGAGATTGGGGAGATATGGAGGAACAAGGGTAGTAAAATCATAGAGAGGATCATTTTTGGAGAGATATTTGAGGATCTTGTTGATTTTCTCCAAGTCTTCTCCCAATCCTCTAAAATTTAAATCATTCTATTTGAAGCACCTGTGTCATTGTTCTCCGCTGTTCTGCTCTTTAGTAAACTGACCTATTGCTCAGATCGTTACTTATCAATGACAGCATAAAATAACAGCATGACTTTCATCACTATGTAAAATCCTGTGCCTTTTGTAAGTTTTGCAATGCATTTTAATGAAGTCAGTTTACAGTGTGTTTGCACTTGTGTTTGCCTCTTCACAGAACCCACATGCAACAGATATCTCAGTGTTAGGGACAGACAGAAGCTAGCGTTCAGCAGAGAGACACGTTTCAGGGTGGATTCATAGATTTTAGAGATGAGCTTAGAGATTGTTCCAGAAGTTAATGGCTTCATCCTATAAAGAAAGACAGTGACTGGCCTGGAGAGGTGAGTGGATAGGCCCTACAGCTAGCAAAGCTTGAAGCAAAGGAGCAAAGCCTGAGCTAGAACCAATCTTTACCTCCCCCCCATCTAGTGCCATTTAATGGTTAAATTTCTAAATATCCGTGCCTCAGTTTCCTCAACTGTAAAATAAGGGTTACATTGCATACTTCATATGATTGTATAAATAATAAATTTTAAAAATACATATAAAGTGCTTAGCATAAATTTTTAAAATTTTTTATTTATTTATTTTTTAATAAAAGCAACACCAAGTATTTGCAAGGATAGAGAGCAACTGGAACTCTTATACACTGTTGGTGGGAATACAAAATGGAACAGCCACTTTGGAAAACAATTGGATAGTGTATTAGTCCATTTCTGTTGCTTATAATAAAATACCTGGAACTGAACAATTTATAAAGAAAAATGAAATTTATTGCTTACAGTTCCCAAAGTCCATCTGGTGGTGGTGACAGTTCTCACATTGCAAGATGGTGGAGGCAGAGAGAGAGAGAGAAACTCTTCATGCTCCCCTTTTAAAGTTTCTAAACCATACACATGACCACCATTTTTAATCCATTGACTATGGCATGGTCCTATAATCTAATCATGTCTTCAAGGCTCCACCTTTCAATTACCATAATAGGAATTCCCACCCTCTTGACAATCACTGTGGGGGCTAAGTTTCTAATACATAAAACTTGGGGGACACAATTCAAGCTTCAGTGGGCTTTGGGAGGACATAATTCAATCCACTACAGACAGTTTCTTATAAAGTTAAACACACTTACCATATAACCCAGCAGTTTCACTACTAGGTATTTATTCAAGAGAAATGAAAATATATATCCACACAAAAACTTATATATAAATACATATAGCAACTTTGTTTACAATCTTCAAAAACTGGAATCAACCCAAATATTGGTCAGCTATGAATGGATAAACTGTGGTGCATTCATGCAATGAAATATTACTCAGCAATAAAAAAGAATGAACTATATGAAACATGAAGCAGCCTGGACAGATCTCAGAGGCATTATGCTGAGTAAAAGAAAACCAGTTCTCAAAACCTGCATTCTGAATGATTCCATTCATATGACTTTCTGAAAAAGGAAAAACTAAAGGATCAGAAGACAGATCAGTGCTCAACAAGAGGTGGGGTAAGGAATTGGCTACAAAAGGGCATAAGGGAATTTCGGGGGGTGATAGAATTGTTCTCTGCCTCAATTGAGGTGCTGGCTGTATGACTGCATGTGTTTGTCAAAATGCATAGAACTGTACACTCAAAAGGATAAATTTTACTGCACATAACTTTTTTTCTCCATTAAAAAAAAAAAAATTTAAAAAGGAATTCCACAACAATAAAATAAAACAAAACAAAAGTTCCCGGTACTTAATAGGACTCTAAAAAAAAACAAAAGAAAACAGGTTTCCTTTTATTTTCCCCTTCTTTCCTCTAGTAATAACTATTCATATGACTAAAAGCTCCTGAAAGACTTTTCTTCTATGGATGTTACTACAGCAGTTTTCTGCTGGCTATTTTTTTTTTCTTTCCCTTTTTGTCTTTTTTTTTTACTGACTGGTAACGGGATCGCAACCCTCGGTGTTGCGCCCGTACTGGGGACCGGCAACAGGATCGCAACCCTTGGTGTTGCGCCCGCACCGCGCTCAGCCAGTGAGCGG
>NW_007732549.1:2135-4926 GCF_000696425.1 Galeopterus variegatus | reverse complement strand
GCTCAGCCAGTGAGCGGAACCGGTCTCCACATGGGATCCGAACCCTCGGCGGGAGTGCCGCAGTGCTCCCAAGCGGCGCACTCTCCAGTGCTCCGCTGGGCCGGCCCCTCTGATGGCTTTTTTTTTTTTTGTCCTTTTTTCAAGACCGGCCACACCACACTCAGCCAGTGAGCGCCGCGAGCGCACCAGTCATCCCTATGTAGGGATCCAAACCCGCGGCGGGAGCGCTGCTGCGCTCCCAGCGCCGCACTCTCCCGAATGTGCCACGGGCTTGGCCCTCTGCTGGCTTTTAATCATTTATTTATTCATTGTTTCAACAGATATTTATTGACCACCTGTAAACAAAGAATGTCTTCCTAAGCTCTCACTTATAATAGAATGTGAAAATGTAGAGCTGGCGGAAGCCTCAGAAATCATTCAGTCTAAATTGCAGGTAAAGTGACTGAGGCTTTGAAAAAATGAAAGTCACTCACCCTACACCACCCAGAAAGTTGACGGTGGAATCCCACCCAGCACTTAGAGTTTCTGCCAGGGCTTCAGTCTTCCTTGCACTGTGCTCAGCTTTGTAGCCCCTGAGCCTTGTACTAAGAAGCTAAAGAGGCTTTGAGATGCAGTCCCTTCAGCTCTATGAGTGTACCCTTCAGTGGTGGAATTCATACAGTGACAGGAATTCATATGGTGACATATATTGATAGGTACAGGGAAATATTTGGGACAAGGCAAGCTTTCCTGAGCTTCTGGAAACTTGCTTCACAAGCTGCTTCCTTTCCCTAAGAGGAGTCCTTATTTCTCACAGTACAACAGGAATAAGATGTATGGAAGAATCATTCATTAGGCACCTGAAAGAGACAAGAACCTTCTTCTGTTACTACTACGGCATTTTCTTTTTCTGTGTGTGTGTTGGGGGGTAGTGGTGGAGGGGGGGTTGCCCAAGAGAAATGAGAACCTTGAACTTGTGTAGGTGGAGTTCTCTAATAATGATCCAGATAATAGAAGGCTCTGCTCCTGAAATCATCTTTCAGGGTAATATATAGATAGTTAGAGGGTAAGAACTGGTAAATCCCATAGGCATGGGCAATGCAGATTGAGGGACTTTCTACTAAATAACTGGCTTCTAACCTTCAAAAGAGTACAGATTGGTGAAGGAGACTAAAAAGACATGACAGGTAAATGCAACCCGTGATTATTCTGGATCCTTTTATTATAAGGCAGGGTTAGTTATGAGACAATTGGGGAAACTTAAATGTTTCCACATGCAAGATAAAAGGATTAGACAATAGTAATGTATCATTTTGTGACATTACTAATGTTAATGTAACATTACATGTTACAAAATAAACATAAATGTTAATTTTCTGATTTTGATGGCTGTTCTGTGATTATGTAGGAGTGTTTTTATTTGTAGGAAATACACATGAATTATGGGTGGAGGGGTCTTCAGGTTAGCAAATTATTCCCCAAAGCCTCAGGAACAAAGAGAGCTTTGTACTATTCTTGTAATTTTTCTGTAAGTATGAGACTGTTGCAAAATTAAAATAATACTTAAAATGTGGACATTTTTGTATGATAGTCTTATAAAACTAACTCTGCAGATATGGCCCTTTACTTAGACCCTCTAAGAGACAGAAATAAATAGAGGGCACACTGAGTAACCAATAATTGATGGGCAAATAAATAGATGTGATAGAATGTTTTGTTTATAAATAACAAGTAAGCACAAAAAGAGATAAGTAAAGGAATTTGGAAGATGAAAGATTGAGTTGGGAGGAAATGAACAGGGGAGAGAGGAAGAGTTCTCTTGGGGTTTAATGGAGTTTTTCAGTAGGAGAGTCAGCCAAACATATATTTGGGATTTTCCCCAAGCAATTCAAGCTTTGGAAACTTGGGGAGTCTTCCTCCAAGTTGCTTATGTCCAGGAACCATTATCTAGCCTAAAGAGCACTGGCCTTAGAGTCCTGAGACCTGGGCTCTAGTCCCTCATTTGTCCCCAACTGCCTGTTCAACCTTGGGCACTTAACCTGTGAATGAAGCAGCATTTGGACTAAAATGATATTTAGGAATCTCTAAAAAACTTAAAAAACTTTTGATTCTTGAACAATATGATAAAATTGAGAAAAGAAATGCAGCACAGGAAGAAACTGATAGAAAAAAATGAAAATGTAAGTTATTTTCATTTGAGATACCCAGCTAACTAAAGGGGTAGTTCCCACCACCCCACTTCCCTGTCTTTGAAAAAGAAACTTAGAACTTCTTTAACTTGAACAGCACAGAGAACATTGCCTTTCCTTCTCAAATCTTAGATAACAGCAAGAGTCCCCTTAATGGAATTTTTTATTTTACGAATCCTAAAATATTTGAATGCATCATTGCAAAAATATTAAAGTGTGTTTTCTAAGTGTCTGAATAAATTTACAATGCAATATTACAATACTAGAGCACCTATCACTTTTCTGTCAGCCTAAAATGAGTTTGTTTATGGCATGGTTGATTTCTTCTTTTACCATAATTTATTTAGTATATGTTTTTAAATTTACTCATATGTGGAAATGTTTAACCTATATTATGTTACAAATTTCTAAAAATTTTATGGTGGCCAAACAACTAGCTTTTATATGAATCTGGCATGTGTTGAGACTTGAAATGCGTAGTATATGGTCAGTTTTTTCAAATGTTACATGAGAACCTGGCAGAATGCATGTTTCCTATTTGTCACGGAGGGGACGGTTCTGCGTGTGTCTATTAAGTTTAGTTTACTAAGTATGTTATTCAGATCTTCTATATCATTACTAAT
>NW_007732549.1:0-477 GCF_000696425.1 Galeopterus variegatus | reverse complement strand
ATGCACAAAATAATATGGAAATTCATAAAAATACAGGTGTTTCTAGAATTTCAGCTGAACTGTGGCAATTTCTTTAAGATTTCCCATGAAGGTTAATTCTATTGGAATTAATGAGTTTACAAAGTATCATAATTAGTATAGATTGCAAAGCAACTAATGCTCTATCAAAAAAATAGAGATCATCTTCCAGGAAATGATCTGTTGGACTGATTGCCTTTGAACATCACAACCTAACAGAAAGAACCATGATTTGAAATAAATTCTTTACTGTTTAGATTTTATTGTGTGCCATTAGCAGGCATGAACTTACAGTGTTAACTTGAGGAACTTGCTTGCCTTGCTGCTGGAATCCTCATCATTTCTTGATGATATTCTTTATTTATTTTTATTTATTTTTTTTCCGTTAAATTTTTATCTTGTCGATATACAATGTATATGATTATTATGGCCCATCACCGACACCTCCCTCCCTCCTCC
>NW_007732548.1:129512-130349 GCF_000696425.1 Galeopterus variegatus | reverse complement strand
TAAAGAATGTAAAAAGGAAAGTCAGAAGAATTTATCTCCTCCCTCTCAGTACAAGATTTTTCTTTTTATTGTGAATTCTTGACTCATTAGGGTTATTTAGTGGGCCGGGAATCATACTTTAAAAGTCATTGATCTAGAATCATGGTTATCATGATTGCGGGGGTGGTGTTTGGTGGCAGGGTTGAGAAGGGGTGTTAAGAATCAATTTTTCCAGCATAACAACCATAATAGACATCAGAGCAGATGTGAACAATGAGATGTCCACTTTGTGGATACTCATGGAATTAGCATTAACAAACATAAGGGAAATGCTCTCCATAATTCAGCTTTGTTGCAGTTCACAAGACCCACAAAGCCACCCCAGTTTCCACTATTTAGTCACAATTGTAGATAGACATTTTAAGATGGTACATGGTTTTTAAGATGGCGACGGGTCTGGAACGGCCGTGCCAGGAGACAGCGCGACCCTGAGAAGTGTGCGCTGTGATACCAGAGTACTATTTGCATTTCCAAGAGCAACAAAAAACGAATAAATCTTTCAACAACGAACCTACAACAACAAACAAGCAACAACAGGCTCGAGGTTTTATGGCCGACACAAAAGAAGACTCCTGAGAGCGCCCAAGCCCTGCTGCGGGTTCGAGCGAGCAGCCTGAGACAACAAAGGCCAAGTAAGTCAGCAGAGAAGACACAGAAACGGAGTGGAACGTACCAGACCAGCCCAACTCTGTGAGCTCTGTGAGTGACCCCCAGCCCAGCCCCTCATGCGGGGCAAAGCCCGACTGCTCCCCGCCCGCCTGGCTCCCACCTCCCACACCAGGCCAGGCGCCCACAACA
>NW_007732548.1:115417-123051 GCF_000696425.1 Galeopterus variegatus | reverse complement strand
GAAGATATAACAACCACAATTATTTTTTTTTGAAGTTCTTACAAGCAAATGGAGGGGACACACTTGGGTGGGAGGGGGGAGAGGGAGGAGGGAGGGAGGTTCTGGTGATGGGACATAATAATCAACTACATTGTATATTGACAAAATAAAAAAAAAAAAGATGGTACATGAAGGTAAGTTACATTTTAGCAACAAGGATGGTAAAAACTCTTAAATTTGGGTAAATGGACCTGTGGTTAGAGTTTTGTAACTGTACTGTAAATAACTCTAATGGGTTTTTAATTCTGAGGATTAGGGAGGAGAGAATTTTAACCCAAATAAAGTTTTCAGTGAGATTATACAATTACCATTTAAACCTCTGAGACTGAAATTGTGTTGACCATGTGAGTGCATTTTTGAGGTCCTGACTTAAGTCCCCATATCTACTGGTTAGGTGTATATATTTTCATTTTTCTTGGTTTTAATTTTCATTTTCTTGGTTTAAGGAAACTTGGTCTTTCATTATTTTCCTGGTTACTCTGTAGGTTTTCTTTCCTCACATATTTATATGGCTGGCTCTTTTTTATTCAGGTCTTAGTTTTAATATCACTATCACTTTCCTTCTCCTGATTCTGACCTTGTTTTATTTTCATCACAACACTTTTCTTCATAACATTTCTTTATAACACTTGCAACTATGTTAAATGTTTATTTCTAGTCTCTTCTCACACCCTACCCCATGTTCACGGAGGGCAGCAACCTGTGTTATCCTGTTCTAATAGTCAAAGAACAATGCCTAACACAGAACAGATGCTTAATAAATACTTGTTGAATAAATGAATTAATGTGTGAATAAACAGATCAGAGTCAAAGTGAAGGAAAATTACAAGTATTTGTAATGGGTAAAAATGCCAGGTCCACTATCGGTCAACTATACCTTGAATATCTCAAATGCCCAATATACATTTATAGTATGAAGCATTTAGATTTTAGCTTAAAGACTTTGAAACTGGGAATGAATAATAAAAGTATTGCCTTCCAGGAATATCTCAAAAAATTGCTATAATTTTTTAAAATGCTCACCTCTACTGGGAAACACCTAAAAATGACAGTCAATATATTAACATGGCATTCAGAGACATGAAGCCTAGTGATTTACAAGTCTGGCATTTTTTTTATTCCTTTCTTTCTACGTCTTATTCCTCACCATGGAAGGCTGGATAAAGCTGAACTGTGTTTCTGGTGAGTGTGGCCAGAGCTGGGCTGATGTCCTGTGGGGTAGGACAAGTCATACCAAAATAAAGAAGTAGACTTTTTTTAGTTTAAAGGGTAAATTTGAGCTTCAAAGAATGAAAATGGTAATATATTGGGTAAATAATGGAATAAAACCAAGGCAAGAAACAGAGTAAGGGGGTTCAAAGAAAATTGTTATGTATCCATGATTCAATGCTTTTGCTCACAAAAATATATGGTTAATGGGGAGATTGACTTGGTATGAAGGAACAGATCTGAACAAGGCATGTAGATAGATACCTGTATATTGGAAAGGAGGCTAAACTTGACCTCTAGATCTTAATGTATGAAATCTGAGGAAATCATCTAATTTCTTTGAATATTAGTTTTTGCATTCATAATATCCAAACATAATACAAGTACATAATTCAAAGTGTGTGTGTGTGTGTGTGTGTGTGTGTGTGAAAATTAAGGAATATCATATAGGATAAGCTACATTGTTTGGTACCTAGAGAATCTGTTAAATTTGTTGAAATGTCTTCTTATGAATGCTATATCAATATTTGGAGTCTACTCACGTTTTAAAAAGCCATAACTTTAGAATATAGGCTAAGATATTGAAAGAGTCATTTTCTTAAGGTTCATCATTAATCAAACATGCATCAAGCAACAGTTTGTACAAAACACCATACTAAACGCTCATGATTCAAAGATAAGAGAAAAATAATCTAACAGAAATTAAGACGGGTATAATGCTGTCATTTTAAAGATATCTTTCAGCTATAACACTGTAAATAACTACAGTTTAAGGTGGGAAGTGATTAGTACAAGAAGATAAAAGTGCCATAGATTTTAGACAACACAGAGAAAACTTCCATTTGAGGCTACGTGGAGATACAGAGAAGACAAAATGGGGAATGGAATTCTAGATAAAAATTCCTTTATGAGCCAATGTGGTGTAGGCATACACTAAGTGATAGTTTTACATGCCTATTTTTTCTGATGTTCCACATTAACTTTTCAAAATTTCAATTTTCCTGTAGTTGTATAATGAATATTTTGACTTTCTTTCTTTCCTTTGTTTAAATAATGTTTTCCATTTAGAGTCTGTAATGTACCTATTAAACCTGTGTTATAGTAAGGAGATCCGGGTGAGCTCTGAATAGTCCTAACAATAGACTAATTGTGAGTGGCTTTCAATTCTTCTGAAAGGAATTGTGAGACTGTCACACTTGAGAGCTAGTTTCTCAGCAACATAAACAATTGGCCTCAGGAACATCTTGTACTGAAGTGAATGCTTGGAGTATCTTGATTTAAGCAAATTTATTTAGAAAGTGAGTGGGGTTGAATCTTATACAACTGTTTGATTAAGTCTGACATTCTTGGGAGAATAATACTTACTAAAAGGTAAGCCTGCAAATGACAGAGAAGTTCTAGAGGAGGGATTTAAAAAATATAGAGAGTATGGAAACCATTTGAAAGTAAAAGTTAGTGAAGTCATGGAAACTGTTAACCTTTGGAAGACAATTCCGAACTCTGTTCAGGAAAAAGTCATGTACAACTCAACTACCTCTCTGGGATTTGAATCTCAAACACTATTACTTAGTTTCTTTCAGCTCCACACAAATATTGTTTACTATCCAAAAATTCTTGGACTAAAAAAAAATCGAAGTCCTAGATCTGACTTCCTATCATTATAATGCATACCATCGTTTACATGAAAAAGTTATATTGTACCAAAACAAGATTACTTGGTGGGGGGCAAATCTAAACTGTTGAAAAGTTCAAACATTAGATTTACAGAAAGGCATTATTATTTTCAAAGGCACAGAACACTTTGAATTACCTGCAAACAAATCTTTGTCAAGGCGAGAGGAGGCCTGTTATGTTTTGGTGAGTAGATAAGATGGCATTTGAAATAACACATTAATTGTTTATATACAAATGGATGCTATTACATAGTGCTTGAAAACAGTTTGTTCTCTTAAGTAGGTCAAGCATTCCTCACTGAAACCTTGTTTACGTCAGAGAGATTTAATGAACATAAGTTACTTTCTTTACAAATACTGAAAAGGAAGCCCAAGTCAAATATCACAAATTCCACATTAATGGAGTTCAAATTGATGAGAGAGACGGTGTTGCCTTTTATTTATGTATTAAAGTTCATAATATTTTGTTGTTCTTAATCAGTTGATAATCTGCATGTATCACTGGTTGAAAACAATTTTATTGAATGTTTGGAATGTTTTACTGAAAAAGCTTCAGATGATGTAATATGGACATGAGATGCTGGATACCCCCCAAGTCAATATTTAGCTTAATCCTCCCATATTTTAAAGGATGTGAACACTCAGCTGTGAGATCTAATAGGCAGAGGTGTTATAAATATACTCAGTCACCACCATGTTCTCTTCTTGAGATCCTCGCTACCTATATGCCTGAGCTTACACAAACGGCCCCAAATGGGAGAAACAAACCAACACTGTAGTTCCTTAGTAAACAATCTTTTATTCTCACTTCACCTCTTGGAATGGGCTTAAAAAATCACCCTAGGCAATGACAGTTATGTTTCTGGTGTCTCTTTCCCTGAGGACACTTGCCGCAAAACAGGTCTGCAGCATGTGCTGTCTTCCTTGGAAATTTTCCCTTAAATTTTTTCTTTTCTCATCCTTGCCTGAATCTTGATGGAATAAATCCTTACTGCCAGTGTTAGTAGAAGCCAAACTAAAATCTCCCTTCTAGTACAAAACATACAACAACATATTGTAGCTTTGAGCTAGAACTTGAATCTTCTTTTATTTAAAAAAAGAAAGAAATTTATTGACTTTAAGATCAATTAGCACTTTATTTTCAGACTAAAGAATAAAATGAAATCAATCCCCTAGGTTTTTCTTTTCTTTCTTTTTCTCCCTCTTCTTCTTTTCCTTTTATTTTATTTTTTTTGGTGGATTCATTATTAAATAAAACTGCTTAAGTAACATGAAACCCATATACAAATGACTGAAGTAAAGGGATGAAGATTTATCCTCTTTCCTCTCTTTTTCACCCAAGGAACACTTTCTGAGAGATCTGAAGACTTAAACATGATTCCCTAAAATAACCAGCCAGCAATTCTGCAAAAAGGAAACCCAAATAAATATATCTTCTTAGAAGTCAGTTATAATTTCCCTTCTGACTTTCTTTTTTTTCTCTTTTGCCTACATGCTCCTTAACCTCTATTCTTCTCTGTCCCCATTCCACCTCCTTTGAGGAAGAGTCAAGGATCCCGGTAAGGCATCTGGTCTCCCCTTACTTGGCAGCTGATATTGCCACTTAAAATATTTCTCATGAAGATAACTTCAGGAGACTGATGAATTAATGCCTTACAATGACATTGATACAGAAGATATCCCTAAATAATTGTTGCAAATAGGCCCAGTTTTATGATGGGTTAATAAATTCTTAGAAATGAGTCGTACCTGAATTTGAAGTGAATAATTCAAAGTTGACCTGATTTTCTAGAATGGTCTTACTTTCTGCATCAAATCTCAATATATTGAGGTCTAGTGAGACATTTGTCTGAGTCTTATGATCTTGATAAGTTACTTTTCCCCTGCTGATCTATATCTTCTTTTTGAACCAATAATGTCTGGCCACTGGTTCATAAGACTAGGTTCTAATTCTCACATCTAACTCCAACTCCTAACTCATAGTTATTTCTCTGCATAAACTGGGTAACGCAGTGTACCTTACTGAAGGTGGAAAGAATTGAGAAAAAATTTGCTTCTGGTCATGTCTGTGATGCTTCTCTCCCAGAGGACCTTAACAAGTGGGTTTATTTGTCAGTTCAGATTTCAGAGGATCAGCCTCACTAAGGGGTCAAGTAGTTCAACTTTTAGGGGGTTGTGGGGAGGAAGGATGGAAAAAACAGTAAAATTTTAAAAATAAATACCTTATTCTTTCTCCTGAATATTTACGACTTTTGTAGTCACAATTGAGGAGGGCATTGTATTTTTTAATTTAATTTTATTAATTTTATTATCTTTAGTTTTCTTCTTTTTCAGGTTTTCTTTTCTTTTTTTTATTGGCAGATTCATTGTTACAAATCATACGTATTCTTTATGCCCCTTATCCAATCTCTCCCCTTCCTCCCCCACTCTAATAACCGTAGATTTGTTCTCTCCATCTGATAGATCAACTGTTCCTCTGTTGGTTTGTTGCCTAGATCATCTGTCCAGAACTGAGACAGATGTGATCGAGTCCTCCCCTATTATCGTAAATCAGATGCTGCTCTTCCTATTACTTTGGGGTATGCTTTGTGGAGAGAGAGGACTTTTTTTTTTTTTGGTTTCTGCTGGTGCCTCTCCCTGTGTCAATGAAGTTGAGAGTCTGGCCTGCCATCTTCATGAAGGCTGTGACTGCTGCTGTAGAGACTAGCCACTTTTGCAGAAGCCATAGCAATTGCAGTGGCTATGGAGGGGTACCCATGTGAAAATGGTGTTTTTGGCATGCTCCTTAACTGGTTGTGGATGAGTTTGGCTTCCCTGGCTCCACAGCTCAGGCCCCCTACAAGGCCCTGGGGTCATGACAGCAGCTTGCCTAGTAACAGATGGGTTTGGCCTCCCCCAGCTCCACGCTGCCAGGCCCTGGCAGGGCCCCAGGGCAGTGGTGGCAGCTTGCCTAGTTGCGGCTGGGTTCAGCCTCTCCCAATTCCATTCCTTATTCTAAGATGTTGTTGCAGAGCAGTCGGGGGAGGGGGAGAAGGAGAAGGGAAGGGGAAGGGAAAATAGGGTGTGAAGAGAGGGAAGGAGGGGGAGTGTGATTGAGGCCTGTGGTCCCTCCTCATTCAGGTAGGGGATACCAGGGAGCTTCCAGCAGTGGCTGGGTCATAGCTGGGCTTGATGCAGGTGTCGGGGGGTGTGGCTGAGGCCCTCAGCCCCCACTTCCCCAGCTTGGGAGCATGGGGCATTTCCTGCGGCAGCTTGGTGGTTGTTGCTGGGCTGGTTGCAGATGTTGGAGCGGAGCATGTCAGCCCCCAACTGGCCCAGCTCAGAAGCCTGGTGCACTTCCTGCAGTGGCCTGGTGGTTGTTGCTGGGCTGGCAGTGGATGGCGGGGTGTGTGTGGCTGAGGCCCTCTGCTCCCCACCACCCCAGCTTGGGAGCCTGGGACACTTCTTGTGGCTGCTCGGTGGTCATCACTGGGCTGGTTGCAAATATTGGGGGGCATGGCTAAAGGCTTAGGCCCTCTTCCCACCCTGGTTCGAGAGCTCAGGGGGCTTCCACTCCTTCTAGGTTTTATAGGGTGTTCTTTGGTGGTGTTAGACCTTTACTACCTTTACTATCAAACTTTGTCTCTGATCTGTGAGTATTTTGTTTGTTCTTTCAGTTCAGTGTTGGATTATTCACTATTCCCAGCACTTAAACTCTGCAATGAAACTAATTTGTTGTTCTTTGCTTACTTCTAACATGGAGAAACTTCCTCTGGGGAACAACACTGGAGTACTGTAGTTGAGCTCAGCTAAATTGCTTCATTGCTGCTGATTCCCTGGGGAAGGCTTTTTGTGCAGCTTAGGTTTTAATGGTTGACCTTGTATGTACTTCTGGGTCTTGTGAGGTCTGGTATACCTGGGTTGCATGGAAACTCTGGTCTGGGCCTGAGTCTTTTCAGCAGAATATACCCCCTACAGTTCTATATTTCTGGCGAGTCTCCACTGAGTGGTTCTGCACTGATCGAAGGGCAGATCAACTATCCTTGCTGTGCCCCAGTGTTCCCCCATTGGGCCTGTCTCCTCGACCACCTGTACTCCAAACACTTCCCATAGGACGGGCCATGCACTGGTTCCTTGCAATGACTCACTGGCCTCTGAGTGGCTCCCTTTTTTCTGTTTTCTGTGGCTCTTAACTCCTATGTGGGTCCACGGGAACCCTGTTAGTGGTCTTGCTGGCCTGAGGGCAACCATGGCCCTCAGCTCCCCTGCCACATCCAAGCAACATCATATGAAAGGCACAGCTGCAGCTTTTGCCAGCTCTTGCTCCTTGTGCTCACCAGCTTCAGCCTGGAAGTGTCTGGGGCTTGAAATGGTGGGAGCAGTCCTTTCTTTCTCTTATCGTGGCTTCTTCTGCCTTCACAAACTCCATAGGTCTCTCCTCCTCTTCCCCTGACCTCTAGTGGCCCAAACATGGCTGTTTCTTTTTTTAATAGTTGTAAATTGGTTGATTTGTAGGAGAGAGTGATGCTGGGGACCGTCTATTCCACCATCTTGACTGGAGGCTGAACTGAGGAGGGCATTTTAAGTAAATTTTTAAATTTTAGAATAGTTTTGGATTTACAGAAGAGTTGCAAAAATATTACAAAGTTCCCCTATACCTGGCATCCAGTTTCCCCCATTGTTAACATTATTATGGTATAAGTATCACAACTAATGAACCAACATTTTTTTTTT
>NW_007732548.1:100190-115040 GCF_000696425.1 Galeopterus variegatus | reverse complement strand
GGTGACCAGCCATCCCCATATAGGATCCGAACCTGCGGCGGGAGCGCTGCTGCGCTCCCAGGGCCTCACTCGCCTGAGTGCGCCACGGGCTCGGCCCATGAACCAACATTAATATTAACTGAAGTCCATACTTTATTTGGATTTCCTTAGGTTTTTCTTAACGTCTCTCCCCCTCCCCCCTTTTTTTGTTCTAGGATCCCATCCAGGATACCAGGCTCCTCCGGACTATGACAATTTCTCAGACTTTCCCTGTTTTTTGATGACTCTGGCAGTTTTAAGGGATATGGGTCAGATATTTTGTAGAGAGTCATTCAGTTTGGGTTTGTCTGATATTTTCTTCTTGAGTGGGTTGGGGTTGTGAGTTTGTGGGAATAAAATGACCAAGATAAAGTTGCATTTTTCAACACATCAGGTCAGGGCCAAGGTCAAGTGTTGAAATCACTGATCACTGATGATGTGAACTTTTATCACCTGGCTGAGGTAGTGTTTGTCTCATTTCTCCATTGTGAAGTTACTCTTTATTCTTCCTTTCAGTACTGTACTCTTTATGAAGCCACTATGTACATCCTATCCTTAAGGGGTAGGGAGTTAAGCTTCACCTCCTTGACAGGGGAGTATTTACATATTTATTAGAGGTCAGGGCCAAGGTCAAGTGTTGAAATCACTGATCACTGATGATGTGAACTTTTATCACCTAGCTGAGGTTAGTGTTTGTCTCATTTCTCCATTGTGAAGTTACTCTTTATTCTTCCTTTCAGTACTGTACTCTTCATGAAGCCACTATGTACATCCTATCCTTAAGGGGTAGGGAGTTAAGCTTCACCTCCTTGACAGGGGAGTATTTACATATTTATTAGGAATTCTTCTGCATGGGAAATTTGCCTATTCTCCCCCAGTTATTTATTTAATATTATTATGGACTCGAGAATATTTACTTTATATTTTGGGTTTTAATTAAATACTATTTTATTTTCTTATTCGTTGCTCCAGTTTTGGCCCTTGGGTGCTTTTTTAGTTGGCTCTTATGTTCTTTTGACAAACTTCTGTCATCGTGGGTTTTTGTTATTTGAGCACTTCCCTGATGCAACAAAATGCTCCAAGCTTATCTTGTATATTCCCTGTTTTAACATGGAATCACCGTTTTCTATAAAGAGCACTGGTTCTTTTTATGGAGAATGGTATTAGAAACCAAGATGTGGGTGCTGAGTGGTGGAGGGCTCTTTTGACATTTGGTTTTAGAAGCTGACCCAGAAGAACTCTAGAGCAATGGTATGGAGAAATCCTAGTTAATGTAACTTTTATTCCTGAATAATTTGATTCCAATGTCTATTTGGAATCTTTTGGAAAAAAAACAAAAACAAAAAAAACTCAACATCTAGGGAGGAAAACTCCCCCATTCAAAAATCACAGCGGGTATATGCCATGTATCCTTTCTGACTGACAGCAATGAGTACTTTTTTGATTGATGCAACATATCTGTTTTGATAAATTCCCTCTCTTAGTTAACACATTCTAAATTATACCATTATCACTAATGAATTTTTCTCTTTTCTATGGTCAGGTGGTGATATAATCATTTGCATATATGCAAATAAATACTTTAAATATTTTAATAAAACACTTTAGGTTGAAAAAATAAGGGAGAGTAATGAAATAGCCATTGATGTATCTCAATCATACTTAAGAAATAAGACCTTTTAGTTTCTAATCCATTCATCTCCTGACAAAGCTAAACATGGGTTTGGATTTTTGTGTATGTTTTCATGTTTTACTAATTTTGCATGTACCTTTAAACAATATGTAGTACTATTTTGCATGTCTTTAAACTTGATGTAAATGGTTACATACCATATACATTATAGCCCATTTTTCTACTTGACTGTGTATTTTTAATATTTTTCCATGTTGCATTAGTTTATTCATTTTCATTGTTGTAGTTCAATTGCATAAAATCGGTATAATTTCTTCATTCATTCTCTTCTTAATGGTCATTAAGGTTGTTTATAGTTATAAGCACTGCTATAATGAAGACAGATAAGTTCTTCTGATGAGTTTTTGTATGTAGACATAGCTCTCAACCATACATTATGTGAAATTCTTATTTTGAATTAGCATACCAAAATATTTCCTCATTGTTGGGATCACAAACATATGTACAATGTTGGCAATGCATTGCTGATTTCCTGATCTCCACATTGTTCTAATGTAAATAGTCTTGTTTAATAAGATGCTTGGTATTGATAATTTTTTTTTCATTTATTCAAATATGGGGATAAAATGGTAGTCAAGTCACAATCCTGACAATCAAATTGCTTTCCTCATTGGAGAGTTTTTCAAGCTGCCAATCTAAACCCATTAGATTGTGGTAGAATCACATTAGTGTTAATCATATTAATCACATTATGTGCATACTCATATATGTATGTACAGTTGGTTCTCATTATTTGTGGATTCAATATTTCTGAATTTGTCTACTTGCAAAAATTTATTTGTAACCCCCAAATCAACACTAATGCTGCTTTTGCAGTCATTTGCATGCACACATAGAACATCAAAAAATTTGAGTTGCCCAACTCACATGTTCCCAGCTGAGGTTAAACAGGGTAATGCTCTGTCTTCCTGTTTCAGCTCTCATATTGTAAATAAGTATCCTTTTCTCAGTCTTTCTAGTGTCATGGTTTTTTTGCACATTTTCACTTTTTGTTGGAGATTTCACTGCTTAAAATGTCCCCTAAGTGTAGTGCTAAAGTGCTTCTAATGTTCCTCAGTGCAAGAAGGCTCTAGTGTGTCTTATGGAGAAAATATATTTTAGATAAGCTTCGTTCAGGCATGAGTCATAATGCTG
Organism: Galeopterus variegatus; assembly: GCF_000696425.1. Taxonomy (NCBI): domain Eukaryota; kingdom Metazoa; phylum Chordata; class Mammalia; order Dermoptera; family Cynocephalidae; genus Galeopterus; species Galeopterus variegatus. The sequence goes on along the minus strand of NW_007732548.1, from coordinate 112,195 downwards.
TTGGCTGTGAGTTCAGTGTTAATGAATCAACAATATACATTAAATTGTATATCTTGAAGCAGAAGCACATATAAAACAAGGTTATGTATTGATCAATTGATGAAAATATTGTACCAGAGGCTCAGAGAAACTTAACTCTGTATTTCCCTGGGAACAGTGGTTTAGTATTTGCTAAGTCAGTGTTTGCAGTGACCTTATAGAACATAACTACCATGATTAATGGGAATTGGCTGTATGTATAATATAAAATATCAGAATTCATTTCACATATTGAGGAAAAGTTCTCTTTTTTGAAATTTTGTTTCAGATATTTATGTGTACATGTGAGCATATACATATGTCTATGTATCTGGGTCATTATGTAAAATATATTTCTTACTCAGGGTCATGGTAAAAATATTTTTAAGCTATTTATCTATGATAGTATTTAAATTTAAGTTTTCTGGGAGTGAGTATTGAGTACATCAATGAAACTAATCTGGAGGTCTACCAAGTTAACTTCTATAAATCATTTAACAAAAAATTCAAACTTCTAAATAATTTTTTGAAATGATGGCTTCATTTTCAAGAGATCCAATAAAATTGTTACATCTATCAACAGTCCTCAATTCAGCTAAATTTCTTTAGGACCTTCAGCAACTTAGGCTACTACAAGCTTCTAAATTTCTAAGGTGTCAGGATCACTTCAGGGTTTCACTTCAGGTCTGTTCTGCTCTAAGTCAAGTGGACATAAGTCTCCTGGGAGGGAAAGCAAGGAAGATTTTTTTTCACATGATTTCTTTTACATGAGATCAAGCCTGGGAAAAACACAATCAGGGAAAGAGAATGAGAAGATAATACATGCGCTCCTTGGAGAACAGTCTACTTGATGTTGATGATCTGCAACACACTGGTTAGGTTGTTAGTGAGTATTTGGAACATATCAAATGTTATTCAGTTGAACACTTAGAGTCAATGAAACTTAAATTATGCAAACCTTTTTTGGGTCTCATCATTAAATCTCATATTTCCTTATCTCCTCTTTAATATCCAATACTAATACCCATTAAAAGAGGGTTTGTTGTAAACTACTGCAATAGAAAGACAAATGTCTTTAGATTGTCCTAATAAAGACGGAAAAATAACCTTAAAATTGGCACTTTAGATGTAATGGAAACAAGCATGACTTGAAATTTGTATTTGATCAGTTGCATTCTCTTGCATCATCTAGACTTGCTTTATTCATAACTGTTTCAGCCCATCAGAAAAGTAAAGCCAAAGTATTAACACTGCAGGCTTTTGAAGGCTTGTTTCATTGTGATATATTGTATCATCTTTTGCTTCGTCTTTAAAATTCATTTTTTATGTTTCTTCTTAGGTAGAAAATTCTTTCCCTGAAGGTATGTCATTAACTCTGTCAGTGGGTAGGTGCTAAGGGATTCAACAGACTCTCTAAATTATATTAGCTGATTATTGCTCTTTCTGCTGGAATCCTGCACCTCCTCTGATATTGATTGGTCTTTGATAGGTTTTGGCTCTTGATTGGTCTCTGCTAAGATGAAACAATCCCCTTTTGTGCTGTGCTTAACATTAGATCAGGGTTCACAGAGTCCTTGCAATCCAGTAAAAATAACAAGCTTCCCTTAAAACCAATTTTCTCATTGGAAGGTTCCAAGTGATTTCTACAGATTTTATACTTGGGTCCCCCAAGGTCTTTGGGGAGATAGAACTTTCTGAGTCAGTGGACTTTGTTAATGTCTGTATATTTCAAGCAGGTGCCTCTCATTCTAAAAAACTGTGGCTAGAGTGAAGAATGACTTTGAAACTGCTATTCTTAACTCTTCCTGTCTGGCTGCCTTGCTTACCAGATGGCTTAAATGTGTTGCTGTGTCACTGCTGTATATTGACTCAGCTAGACTCTGACCTTAGATTTACCTCAAAGCACTCAAGCCAAAGGAAATAGTTAAGTGGGAGCTAGAGCAAACAAATAGACCCACATGCCTTATTTGTTTACTGTAATCATCTGCTCAAATGAAGGCACTGTTCATGCAACTAGGATTTTTTTTTTTTGCATTAATAAAAAGAAAATTCTGATGGTATCTACTAGCAAAAGCCAATGACGAAGAACAGTGGTTGCCTCAGGGCAGATAAAGTGGGCGGATAGGCTGAAGGGGAGGGAGGAAGAAAAATGATGACATATTTCATTGAACACCCTTTTTGACTTTGTACAATGTGCTTATATTATCTATTCAAAACCAGAAAAATATAGAAAAAAGTAAATAAAAATAAGGCAAAGAGAAGGGAAAAGAAATAAGTAGTTCTGCCTAATTACTTCTACTAAATGGGAAATATAGGCATGCTGGTTAAGAGAAATTTTGTTTTTTGTTATTGTGGTTTGTCTTCTGACATGTTTGCAGCCTTTCTGAACTTAAGGTAAACCTTGAGTGAGGGTGGGTGGAGATATTTGGATGGACTTCTCAGGAGGTAAAATTTAAGGTAAGAACTCCACTTTTGCTCATGTGCAGCAAGGCAGGTTTCATTTGGGTACTTATCAAAGAATCAGAGGGGATGCTAAAGATCATCATTTAGAATTAATATGTATATTTCCTTCCACTTTTTGCAATGAGAAAGCTGATGCTGAAGGGCCACACTAAGAAGCATACAGGATTATACAAGCCTGCAAGAGCTAGGTGTGATGCTAGGTAGGGGGCTCTTTCTTTAATATAGTTATATCAGGTGACTTACTTGAATAAAGAATAATATTCATGAGTTAGTTGGTGAAAGTGGGCATACCTACAGGCAGAATATGGTGTTGGTGTCGGGGAAGCCCAAAGATTCTTTGTGATAAGGTGTTTTAAATTTTTAAAAGAGTCATAATGAGGATAATTGCACCAAAAAAAGGACAACATAAAATACAGTCTAAACTCATTTCACCACTGGAGTGGAAATTTGGATGGGAAAGGACAGATTTTATTCGGTGATGATCATTCTAACAGTCTTGCATCCAGTAAGAATTACTAGTTTTGCTGCCCTTGTTCATGTGTGTTTGCTTTTATGCCCAGGAAAGAGGGAATAGAAATAGGAAGGCCTTTCCAGGAGTGAAAGCTAAACAGCCTGCTCTTCCATGACCCCCAAGGAGCAGACTATTAGGAGAATTCTCTATTACAGTGGTATATCAGTTCATTAAAATCCAAATGTCCTTGTGAGGAGAGATCAAGAAGTCAGTGGGAGTGAGCTGGACCAAAAAGTCAAAGAGAATTAGACCCTGAGTTTGTGGCATAGGAGGCCAAACCTATCCATAAGCTCAAATCATGAAGGAGAAGCATTTAAGAGTCTTGCAGAGGAAGCCATTCTGCAGAGAAGAGAATGGAACAAGTGCCAGAAAGAAGTAGAACATGGAATTAAGGCCAAGAAAGAAGGGGAGGGAGAGAGGTGCTGGTTTTGTCTAAGTCGGGAGAGCCAGTCTCATCTAACCCAGCTGAACTTCTCTTTTGGGAAAGTTCCATGTCCCTAACAAGATGTCCCTTTTCCCTCCCTCACACCTGCCCCATTTATTTATTTATTTATTGAGCTTAATTGAGTTTTAGTTTTATGCAACCCCAAGAAATTTAACTTACATGTTATTAATGTACTAAGGGTTTCAGAACAGCACAGGGGAAAATAATCAGCACGTAATTCATGAACTCATGGGGATACTTTCCCCTACTGACTATATTTCAATTAGATGTCACATGTTTACATTTTAAAAATATTTCTGAGTAGATTAAAAGATCACGAAGAGTTAGTTGGTCTTGTTTTCTGAAAATGAAAATGACCTGGACTATTATAGCTGAGAAGAGATAAAATGAAGAAGTTATTTGCTCCATTTGACTAGTTGGCATTGTTTCTTCATTTGTTTTGGTTTAAATGACCTAAAAGAATATTCTGAAGCATCTCCCAGGGAACATAAGCAGTCCTAAATCCACAGGAGTAGGAACATCCAAACCTTTATAATTATTTAGCCACTGTATTAAATGGCAACATGACCTAAGAACAGTTGGGAAACTTTGTGTGCAAGCTATAAGAACAAAATATCCTATTATAATAATAAGGTTAGATATATAGGATATTAGTAAAACCAAGAAATTCTTGATATTCTTGAAGAAAAAGACTAAGCTTTGACTTATTATCTTGGAATTCAGGTTTAGAGTAAGTAAACATAAATTCATCAATTATGAGGTTACTTCTAAAAGTTTATGGAAAAATAGAATTAAAGAATAGTATGAATCTTTCCATGAACTTTTTGAAGACACCTTGTAAACCACACCTTTTTGATTATACAAAGCTAAAAAAAGTATTTGGAGGTATTCTAAAAACTTCTAAATTTTTATGTGTTTACAAAAAACAAATCTCTCTTTCCAGGTTTTAGGGAAACATAGAAACACTTTTTATATCTAATGTTATAGTACATATAACTCTTTAGTTACATTCTCTTTTCTTATGTTAATTGTTTTGTTATTGATGTGCCATTTATTTTAAGACATCTCTGAATCCTGTTAAAAAGGAATCAGAGGCTCAAATAATGAATAAATAGAGGATATTTTCCTCTCTCGTGGCTATATTGATGACGCTCTCACAATTTGTATTCCTTTGGGTCAGAATTAAACTCTGTATCATACAAAGCAGACAGGAAAGACCTCCTATGTTGGGATGGGATGCTAGGTTGTTCCCAGGGGCAGTAAACCTTTGTTGTTCCTTCTGTACAGAATTTTTCAAGCAGTGCACAATCTAAAATTCCAGGCAGTAAGAAAGACTATGTCCAGTTTTATTATATGCAGGATACTAATGATTACAAACATTTATTAATAATATATGCTTTCACCATTAGTAACTAATATATCACGAAAGTAGTGTATATATCCTTATTCCCAGAGGAGGCAAGCCAAGGCCCAAGAAGGAGCTTAGAGCTAATATGTAAAATCTGCTCCCAAACTGATGTGCTAAAAATCAATTCTAAATTCTAACACTTTGAAATTCACTTTAGAAACTTTGGTATGCTGTTGAAGGGAGATATTAAATCTGAAGAAGAAACCTGGCAGTGGTACGCAAGATGGATGTGCCATGACCAGCACTTCCTTCTTTACCAGCAAGGTTCCCTGGTGTCCACCACACTTCTGTGGGGACAGATGGCCTCAGTGAAGCCCCGCATTCCCAAACATCCATTGATCTTTGGCTTAAATATTCTCTGTTCCACAAAACTTGTTGGATTTTTATGGCTTTATTTTAGAAAGGGGTGTTCATTATTTGTTTTTTTTTTGTTTCCTTTTTTCCTAGAAGAAACTAATCATTGTGAATCTTTAATGAAGAATTATGTCATTTAAAATGGAGAGACACCACATTGTACTTTCTTCTGTGATCCAAGTCATATTCTGTACATGCTGGTTTTCATGTGTGTGCCCATGCTAAGGAAAGGAAGAAGGCTAAAAAGGTCGTCATGCTCTTTCAAAATGGATTTACACTAACTGTGAAAAAAAGAGGCACAGATATTTGGAACACAGATGGCTATTTGATATTACAGAATTATTAACTGTTTTAGTTGATATAATGATTTTTTTGGCTATTTTTAAAAGGAACATAACTGTTGTATAGATATAGATGATAAAATATTTGTGGATAACATGGCATAATGTATAAGATTTTGCTTTGAAGTAATATGGAAGGGAGAATAATACAGGACATGAGTAAACTTAGACATGAGTTGATAATTGTTGAAGCTGGGCGTATGGAAGTTCATTATCAATTCTGTGTACTTTTGTATGAATTTAAAATATTTTGTAATAAAAAGCTAAAAAAAAGAACGGTTTTTAAATTCTCTGTAGACATTTTATGATCCCCTTTTCCCTGTTGTCAGGTCAGGTTGGGTCTAGTAACCACAAGGTTGAATAGCAAAAGGAACAAGATCAGGCATAAAGTTGGTTATTGAAGGGTGTGACTGTGTGTATTTGTGTGTTTTGTGTGTGTGTGTGTGTGTGTGTGTAACCATGTTTGGTCATATGTGTATATAGATCATTGATTAAGTGAAAAACTTAAAATACATATAAAAGTTTAATAATGTATATATAGTTTTTAGATTAATATATTAAATTGCTTATGCATCTTATTCCTTCTATTAGTTACATGCAGCAGTATAATAGCACGTGAAACTTGGAAACATCTTTAGTTCTCATATTTATTAGTTGTTCTATCAGCAGACTTTCAGGTAAACATCATTACTTTTGCTTAATAATTGAAAAAAGTTTTAAGAAAGATTTAACAACTTTTCTAACATTCATTGAGTTAGTAGCATAATCAGAAAATAAGATACTATTAGTGATATTTTTAGCTCTCAGTTTACCAGTGTTCATGTTATCCTAACATTCCCATGAGTTTTAGTCACAATTTTTATTTTTTACTATAACAAAATCAAATACTTTAAAACTTAGGCATCATGGAACAAGTTTAGATAATGAAGTGCCAGCTGGATTTTGGCATCATTCCTTGCATATTTGTCATCAAGAGTCAGAAGTAATAGGAAAGAAATTAGACAGATAAAAGCAGTTTGGTTTTGCAGAAATGGAATTGACGTTGTACCGTCAGTGCTGTGGAATTCTGGAGTTGGCCACACAACCACCACCACCACTCTCTCTAATCAGTTTCAGCAGATATGTTGGGTTGAATTAACATCGGAAATCTACTACAATGAAACGACATTTCCGCCTAAGTCTACGACGTTTAGTCATAGCTCATGTTTATTCTTTTTACATTCTGAAACTATTCTACATGGCTTGTCCTTGTATTACTTTCAGTTAGTGTTCCCTTGTTGAGTTTTGCCAGGAAGCCTGCCCAACATTTTGACCGACTCATACGGTGTTAGGAGGCATTCTCCGAGTGCTGTACTTCTTTTTATAACAAAGTTTTTGAAGTCAAAGTTTTCACCAAATTATCTTTGTCTTTCTGACATCACGAACTTTTAGTAAAAGAGGTTTCCTTTGACCGACTCATACGGTGTTAGGAGGCATTCTCCGAGTGCTGTACTTCTTTTTATAACAACGTTTTTGAAGTCAAAGTTTTCACCAAATTATCTTTGTCTTTCTGACATCACGAACTTTTAGTAAAAGAGGTTTCCATTTTAAGGTAATCACTCTGTCATGTTGTATTTCTCTTCCGTAACAGAAATTGTGAACTCCCTCTCGGTCCACACACCACCAAGCTTGCTCACTTGTTTAACTACCATATACGACATTTTTAAGATTTCAATTGCAGTAACTCTCTATTACTTCCCCAGTTCCTTAGATATGAAAACAGAACACATCATGTAGCTATGCGTGTGGACAGAGAGGGAATTTGCACGTTCTCTTAGAAATTACTACTACTAAGAATTACTACTTTGCCTAGGACAGTTGTGAAATGTGTGTACTACACTTGAGGTCTCTACCGGCTAGAATGAAGAGCTCAAAATGTGTGATAGACTCAATAGCCATTATCTTTCCAGGTATGGTTTGCTTACTTCTTTTCATTTCTGCCTCATTCACCCTTTCAGCACCAAGTTGATATAAGATTACATATATCAACTTTTTTGTTATCAACATGTGAAATGTGGTTAGAGAATAAGCAAAATCCAAAGATTATTTTTGCTTTCTGGTAACTTTTAGGTTATCTTAAAATGCTGTACCAGTTTCTATAAAGTGATAACCCATGCAGTTGCTCTGGGAGCCATTCAGTTTCCCTGTGGCAGTATTACCAAAGTCATGGGCAATATCACTTCTGTGCCTTTTCCTGAATCCAGATGATTGGTTTTGAAATTGAACAGTTTCCACCATCTTCATTGAAAGACCCTGAGGAAAAAAGGAAAAGTGGCATAATCTTGACATCCCAAAGTCACATAGTTCCTCTCTAGCCACTGCAGAGCATAGTATAATAATGGAAGTATTAATTCTTGCTTGTCATACCACGAAACAAAGATACAGTCATGATCATGATACTAAATGGAAAATTCTACTTTTGTAAGTAAATTAGTCATGAGCATTAATAATTGAAGAAACACAGAAGAGAAATAAGCAAGAAAATTTCAAAATGTGCCTAAGGTCATGTAGACGATTGCTTCAGAGTTTAATCTCCCTCCACTTGCTCTTTGACAGACCAAGACCTTCCCTCAGTTGTCAGTTGAAACAACTCCTCTACAAGCAAGAAGTCCTCTACAGTGTAGATCCAGGTGAGTGACCCATAATCCTACAGTGGTGATATTACTACTAGAAGTTAGATCCATCCACAAATATATAACCCAGTAAGGTATCCACAGGAAAATAAATCCAAGAGCTGTTCTCTTCTATTCCAAAGTTATCCCCTTAGAATTAGTCAGGTCTTTTTGACTTGAAAGGATCAATACATTTTTTAAAATGTCTAACATTCTAATGAATAATTAACTTGCTGAATGATAAGCTCGGTTCAAAAGGATCTGGGGTTGCTTTCTGTACTGCTTGCACCCAATGATGAGGATTAAGCCAGAATAACCTTTGTCCCAGGTGCCCAAATACATTAAGTTATACACCCAAGTTCTCAGTAGTCACCATGGAAATTAAAAAGCAAAAACCAAAGACTATTGCTTACACAATTTTCGATGAAGCAAGAAAAAGTATAATATGAAATGCTTATTAAACACCTTACAGGCACATATTAACATTCTGTTCATATTAACCTGATCTTGGTTCAGTAAAATAGTGTCACAAAGAAATATGACATTTGTGGAATATTTAAGCTCAGTAATTGGGTCGCAAAAATACTAAACAGAGACCCAAACTCACTTGGAAATGTTTACTTTTATTTAAAAACAGAATTCTCAAGTGCCTCTCTGCTTTCTGATTTCATCCTGGACAAGAATGAAAATACTGAAATGTGGCAGGATTTCTAACAGAACGAAAGCCAAGAAACACTGAAAACACAGTTCTGAGATTTCCGGTTTAATTTCCAGGACAAAGACATTCATTGTCAGTTTATATCATCTCTGCTACATAGGTACCTGGATAAACAAAAGCTGTTGACCTCTGCAAGGTCACGTGGTGCCCCGTTTTGGCTCTGATTCTGCACTGCTCTTTGCAGCATGGTGCTGGGATGAATCCAACCTCTCTTCACCACACTGGCTCCTACTCATTCCCAAAGGAGGAACTGGAAAATATTTGAGATTTTTCTTCTATACTTTCACATTAGTTTATTCTCAGAGCACTTATCATTTGTGTTTTGAGTCACATGTTGGGTAAAGAAATATAGAAGCATTTAACTACTTTTTCTCCCTAAAGAGCAATATCATATTTTTGTCAGTATAGTGCTTGTTTTGTTTTGCTTTGACACATGGCTTCTGTAAAAATTTCAGTCAGTCTTTCTCTTTGGATTTAAGTACCCAGTTCCAGGGAATAAAAACAAACACCAAAGCATGACTTTTTCATATTATGAATTTAGTTGCTTTTCATGATTAATCTATTTCTCATATCATTCAACTCATTCTCTTATGCATATTAGCTGTAACAAAAGAATGTACTGATTTTGTGAATTTATGACAAACTTCACCATTACCCAGGTTCCACTTAGCACAAATGCCATTTTCTTTTCTTGTAAACTTACTTCATTCTTATGCTTGAATGTAAGAATAAAAGCACTTGTTAGCAGCAGCCAGTACTCTCATATCAGCTTGGCATACACAGTCTCATTAAATAAGACAAAGAGGGAACTGAAAAGGGAAATAGAGGTTATTAAATTTGGTTAAGCGTTGACACCTGGTTGTATTGTGAGGAGAATATTGCTTGAGGAATATGGAGAGCTGGGATTTTCTTTCCGAGGGGATGAAATATTGTGATGGGTACACTCGTATAGCCTTTTCCTCTTCTGCTAAGTGTGTACTTTATAGAATGAGCACAGTAACAGGCAATAGACTAGGCATAGGGAAAGTTAGCAGAGGCTGAAGAGTGTATGCATGAATCTTTATCAGCCGGTCCACTCAGAGAGGACTTGGACTGTTTTCCTCCTTTGGGGGTAACACATATTTATCATCCTGAAGTCAACTCATGATTAAGTTTAAAACTACATAACTTTGGGGATTAGCAATCCCCTCTGCAGAGGCAGAAAAAGAGCAGAGGGCAAAGCTCCATCACCATCTCAAATGGGGAACGGGTAAGAGTGAAATGCAGCAAAATAGTGGCAAACTCAGGCGACTGTCCATGAGAATGGTAGGATTAAGCTGGGAACAAGCTGACTTGAGAGAAGCTAGGCTTAGCAGATAAAACTTCTTTTGTGGTCAACTTACTGCCCATTGGATTTCCATCTGGGACCACCATTGCTGAGCTGCCATCCCCTTTCTTTTTCACTACCTGCACCATTGCCTCCCACAAGAGTCCTCCAGTGACTCTGCCCCTAAACTGAAAGCTCCTGGCTTTACTCCTATTTGGCTTGTAGGAATGACTTCTTTCATTTTCCACTCTGACCTCTATCCCTGGTATTTGCTCTCCATTTATACTTCCCAGCCTCCTTCTCCTCTGCATCCACTTTAAACAATTAGCAATTTACAACAAGGGACATCAGTTTCCATGACAACTAACAGTGCAAATTACAAAAGAATATGGCTCATCTTGATACCCAGGTATCAGCCACCAAGAGAATTGTTCCACTGATTTGTCTTCTATGTATAATATTTGTTCTCTTTTCAGAGTCACAGAAAATTGCTCTCTCTCTATTGGAAGGGAAGGGTAAATGACATTAAAGAGTGCTTCTTTTAATCCCATGAATTATCAGAATAGTTTCTAGATAGATTAGAAGAATCTTCTAGGTTGCATAGTATTTTTCAGTGCACTGGCTTTTTATGTTTTGGTATAAGCCATTTTGAAGAGATAAAGTCAGCTGACATCACATCAACAATATATTTCCAACCATTCCAGAACTTTGCTTCCTTTATATCTGTGTCTTCTGACTGATTGCTGAATGAAGAATGTTACACAGTTTGTGGAAACTTAATCTTTGGCTCTTCATCTAGCTCTTCACTTCTCTGTGCTGGCTATTCTGCTCTGCTCTTAGTTTCACAGTAATCTTTGCTTTTTCCTTCCAGTGTCTTTTGGCAGCAGACAAGCCATAGACATTTCAGCCCTTTAGGCAGAAATTGCCAGAGACACTTTCTTCTGACTTTGCTCTGTTCCAACATGGCCCTTGATCCTTGACTTAACCCCCAGTTTTGACCCCTCTGCTGTTTTTTGATTTATCTGTTAATCTTGCTTTCCTTAGCTTTGGTACCTTTTAGGGCTGGAACTCAATCCTCTGGCTTTTTTCAATTTTAGTCTCATGGGTAGGATTTCCTCTTGCCCTGTCCCTAGATCCTGAGACTCTAAAACTAGAATCTTGATCCTCCAGTAAGGGCCCTCTGAAATGGAGTGCTGATTATTCACTTCTCTCTCCTTTTCTTCCCTGTTCTGTTATCTAAAATCCTGTCCTCTTTGTAGACTGTACCACCCAAGCTCTCTTGCCTTCTGGTTTCTATTTGGATTGAGCAATTCTGGAATTAGCAGACAGGAAGTAAGAGTAGGTAGAGTATTAATTCTTCCTGTTTCTTCTTGCCGGTTTGGGCAGTGGCCATCTTACTTTCCCTATAGTCACAGCTATTTTAGGTGGCCCTTCTCTTATGGCTTTGGCTCTCATTGGGTAACATGATTCCCTCTTTGTCACAAGTCTAGGAGAGGCAAACGTTTTCCATTATAGCTAGTCCTTGCATGTTTCACCAACCCTTATTGGTAGTCTTAACCTGGCCCACACATTTGTAAATAGAATCATCATTAAACTTTCTTCAGTTTGCCCATTGGTTGCACCATATGTTTCTTGCTGGATCCCTGGCTGAAACATAGGTGCTGAAGACAAGACACAAAGCATGTGTAATCAATGGTAAAAGTCTTCATGAATGTGACTATCCTTTGGGGGGGGACAGTGATGTGAAGTTCACAATGTATGTCTCAGAATTATGTGTACACAAATCTCAG
>NW_007732548.1:62001-99900 GCF_000696425.1 Galeopterus variegatus | reverse complement strand
ATTCCCTCTTTGTCACAAGTCTAGGAGAGGCAAACGTTTTCCATTATAGCTAGTCCTTGCATGTTTCACCAACCCTTATTGGTAGTCTTAACCTGGCCCACACATTTGTAAATAGAATCATCATTAAACTTTCTTCAGTTTGCCCATTGGTTGCACCATATGTTTCTTGCTGGATCCCTGGCTGAAACATAGGTGCTGAAGACAAGACACAAAGCATGTGTAATCAATGGTAAAAGTCTTCATGAATGTGACTATCCTTTGGGGGGGGACAGTGATGTGAAGTTCACAATGTATGTCTCAGAATTATGTGTACACAAATCTCAGATGGACAAAGATGTATTGTGAGGAGAATATTGCTTGAGGAATATGGAGAGCTGGGATTTTCTTTCCGAGGGGATGAAATATTGTGATGGGTACACTCGTATAGCCTTTTCCTCTTCTGCTAAGTGTGTACTTTATAGAATGAGCACAGTAACAGGCAATAGACTAGGCATAGGGAAAGTTAGCAGAGGCTGAAGAGTGTATGCATGAATCTTTATCAGCCGGTCCACTCAGAGAGGACTTGGACTGTTTTCCTCCTTTGGGGGTAACACATATTTATCATCCTGAAGTCAACTCATGATTAAGTTTAAAACTACATAACTTTGGGGATTAGCAATCCCCTCTGCAGAGGCAGAAAAAGAGCAGAGGGCAAAGCTCCATCACCATCTCAAATGGGGAACGGGTAAGAGTGTTTTAGCTGGATAGAATGTTGAGGGAACAACAGAGCCATTTCTGGCAATGCTATTGACTTAAGAGGCTCTGTGCTTTCTAAGCTGAGCAGGAAGAAGTGCCCATGGGCATGAACCTGGTGAAGAGTAGTGACGATGTTGAGGTTTTTTACAAGAGTTGTGAGTCCATAAGAACAAAAAGAAGGGGGAACTAGTAAAAAGCTAGATCCTCATGATGTGCATTAATTTTCCAGGGAGGCCTCTTCAGTGATATGGCAATGATGCCATATTCAAAGTTCAATTCACCCCAATATATGGATTACCAAAGTATTGTCTTAATTCACTGGGTTACATCCCTAATATGTCTCTGTGCCTTTAAAGCCCATCAGATTGCAGGAAATTTAGGGTATTCAATCATTGTGTGCAGACTCTGCTATGTTTTTGGTCAAAAGCACTGAACTACACAGCCAAAATTAAGTGGAGACTCTAGGAATTATCTGATAAATTATTCTGTGCCAGTAACCAAATGGGATTATTTTGGACCAAAGTTGGTTGCTTTTTTTTTTTTTCTTTTTTGACTATTCAGCAAATCCAGATTGGCTATCTATGGTAGACCAAAGTTAACAGAACATTGTGGGCTTTTAGACAATGGACTATCATTAGCAGGGTGAATTGGAGTCATATTCAGGGAAATCATGAAATCCCTTGTGTTTCAGCTGGGATTAAAATGGAAGAGTGAAGAATAGTATCGATGTAGTTTATTTTTGGCACTGAGTGGTTAAATACTGAGAGACAATCAGCACTAAAAACAGAAGTTCCATGTTCTAAAAGTTTATGTCATATATTTTAGCATATAAATTTATGATAATTACAGGTTATTGGAGCATTTGAAGAGGGTAGGGTGATAGGTGATATGTGAGAAAAAATTAATAACAATAAATATTTATCTTCTGACCCATGCCAATTGAAATAGCTGACAATATAGACCCAGTTCACTAGATTTTGCCCTTTTCATTGGACAGAGATGATTTCAGACAAGTGTCTTTGTCTTTTCCCTGAATTAAGTCTCTGCCTTCTATGTTTCTCCAGTTCTATCCTACTCAATAAAGAACCACACATCCCACACTCATGGAGAACAAAGCTATTATTTAATGGAATCTTTCCACTGTGAAACCAAATTATTTTAATTGGCTTAAAATAATACTAAATGCTGAAAGCCAAGTACATGACCTCTGGCCCTGCTGGTGTTTAAAATATCATACTCTTCATACTTTCTGGTGACAGTCTCAGGCCTGTCTCTGAAGAAGGGCCAAATGTAAATAAATTCATAGTGTTTAGATCAGGGTTTTGCCAGTATATATTATGTCTCATATAAGCCTTTATTTTATAACTTCCTTCTTTAGGTTTTACAGACTTCTTGTTTGTTGACATTCAGGGTGTGTCTAGAAAGTGTATTTTTGATTTATCCTACTCACCTAGGCAGAGTGCCCTGGACATTAGGGGATTTGGTTTATACTTCTTGGTTTATTTTTTGTGGTTGTATATTTCCTACATTTTGTTCATGTGCCCTTGGACTTCTTAAGGAAAGCTTGACAGCTCATTTTTATAAATCAATAAATAAGTAAGTAATATATCATGGATCAAAGGCCACAGCAGCAGCACCACAGAGAGAATTATATTGTCCTAGGCACTTATGTACTTATAATGATGATATCCTTGGAACCAAGGCCTAACACATTTTTCATTAGAACTATTAGATTCCATGCAAGATCAACAATTACAAACACTCTAGTTAAGATGATTAAAATTTAACAGGCTTCTTTTACAGGCATGAGAGTTTAGTATTCTCATGTCCTTCTACTTGGCCTGGCTTCTTTCTGTATTTAGAATTCCCTTGTTTGACTTCCAAAAGCTACTTTGTTAATACCTCTTTAACCCAGAGGCATAATTGAAGAAGAATGAAACTTGGAATTCTTGAATCTTTAATGAGCCTCCCAGAAGCCAGGTCTAGCTCAGGAATTCTACCCAGAAGCAAGCATGTCTGTCGTTCTACATGCTCCAGGTCAAACTTTAGAACCTCTAGTTTAGGAGGGGATTTTATCTTTTATAAAATCCACCAACTTTCCTTTGGGAGGGAGGAGGGGGCTTGAGAGGTGTGCTCCTCAGAAGCTGTAATCTGGAATGTACCCTTTGCATCCATAGATATTAATCTGCCATGTTTTGCATGGTCTCCCGGCCTCCAGCACAATTCTTGGCACAGAGGAGGACTCACATTATTTGTCAAATGAATTTGAGAATGAATAAATGCAAATTTTAAAAGCAGGTAGAAAACCCAATAATTTAGTAGGTAGTCTTAAACATCTCTTTTACATATACATCATCTACATTTCAAAGTGAAACAAAGTTACATCATATGAATAAAGGAAAATAAAATACGGGGAAACAGGAGAAATAAAGAAGAGGCAAAGGGGGAAGAGAGAACAGAAACAAGATTATAGCACTTTATTCTGATAATGTGACTGAATATTTTGCCATGCTAGTACTAGTATGCTTAGCTTTCTTTTAAAATGTGTGTTTTGACATTTTCTTCCTATCTGATAGTCCATATTACTGGGAGGGCATAAACAAAATTATGGTCATTGAAATTTGTTCTGAAATAATTTTTATAAGCTTTCCTTTTATCATTCTATTTCCTAATAATGAGAATGATAACATCAACATCAATAAATACAGCTCACACATTTTGAAGCCCTCCTGTGTGCCAGGCATGAGACTAAGGGGGCTATCTGCATGACTGCATTGAATCTTCACGACAACCCTGTAAAGTGGATGATATGATCTCTCCCGTTCTACCATCAATAAATACAGCTCACACATTTTGAAGCCCTCCTGTGTGCCAGGCATGAGACTAAGGGTGCTATCTGCATGACTGCATTGAATCTTCACGACAACCCTGTAAAGTGGATGACATGATCTCTCCCGTTCTAAAGATGAGATGAGATGGCTTAAAGGTCACACAGCATGTATGTGGCAGATTTGAACCCAGGCAGTCTTTCCCCACACCCTCTTCCTGGGTGTCCAGTGTCCTCAAAGTACCCTGTTGGTGCCCACAAACTCCACTGCAATGCTCCCTCTGGCTTTGAAGCCTCAGCAGTCCTACAGCATACCTGGATGGGTGCTATCGACTGAATATTTCATGTGTTGAAATCCTAATCCACAATGTGATAGTATTTGGAGATGGGGTCTCTGGGAGGTGATTAGGTCATGAGGGTGGAGCCTTCATGAATGTGATTAGTGCCCATATTATAAAGATTTCAAAGAACTCTCTCACCTCTTCTACCAGGTGAGGACACAGAAGACTGCCATCTATGAACAAGGAAGCAGGACTTCACCAGTCTTGGCACCTTGATCAATCTAATGGCACCTTGATTTTGGACTTTCCAGACCCCAGAACTGTGAGAAATTAATTTTTATAAATGTTTATAAGCTACCAGTCTGTGGTATTCTGTTACAGCAGCCCAAATGGGCAAGGGCAATGGGCTTTCCTAATCTCATACCCTTCATAACTTGTCTGTCTCATGTTCTTCAGAGCCTTGTTCTGAGAAATAAATCCTTGCTGATAGATTAACAGCTGATAATGAATTAATTTTAATTATCCCAAGGAAATTGATTTATATGTTTATATGTGGCTCTCTGAAGACTTGTGTTTTGCCCAAAGGAATGATGACACTATTGAGAAGTTCAGGCAGTTGGCAGATCTTTAGGGGAGGGGCACCCATTAGGTCTTGGCCAACTTTTCAGTGCCCTTCACATCACACTAGAAAAGCAGATGCCTTTTTGGCTTATGTTGTGGGAAGATGTGACAACGGAGAAAGTGTTGCACGTTCATTATTTATAAATAATTCTAGTCAGGCTCATTCATATGTATGTACTCATTTCCCCTTTTGGCTCTCAGAACACCTAGGGAAGTTTGGGCTGTATCCCTTGGAGTTCCTTGGGAAAGAGGACAGTTTGAAGGAAAAGAGACTGCATGCTCCTTTTGATTGACATTTGTGCTGATGCAGCAAGCAAACAAGCTTCTCTGTGGGTGTGTGAGAGAGAATATTAAAAACTGGATTTATTTAATTTGGAACTGAGTTTACATCTGTACCTCTCTATGAGACATCCTGGAAATAAAATTTCAATCTTAAGTTAACTGATTTCAACTCTAACTGTATGTATAGTCCAATAGTTCTAATAGATAGGAAGTTCAGAAAAAAGCACTAATGGTAGAAAGAACAGTGGTGTTTGAGTCAGAAGACCTGGGTTCTTGGATTCAACCCACTGTGTCCTAGATGTGAAAACCTGGGTGAGTTAACTCACCTCTCAGATACACAACTTAGGGAACTTTTTGGTTTGGACATCCTATAATTCTATGATTAATGACTTAAATCTTTGCTATTTGTAATCCTTAACTAAGGACCTCGCTAGGTGTCTTAGGTTGGGTTCCCCATTTGTAGACCCAGAGACAAAGATTCCTATGCAAGTGATTTTCAAAGGAAGTGTCACAGGGAAAGACCAGAGAATGAATGGGTCGTAGAAGAGGAGAGTAGGAAGCCAAGGAAAGACCTATCTCAGGAAAAGTCCTGCAGGACAAGGCTTCAGCCTTATCCACAGAGGAGCCCTGGAGTGTTAGTGCCTCAGAGTTGTCATGAGACAAAGCAAGGAAGCTGGGTTTCCTACCCCTGCACTCATTAAAGGTTGCTTTTTCTCCCCTTCTTCCTTTTTCATTTCCCTGAACTTCTGGTTTCTCACAGGCATGCATGCATGCAAAGGGACTCTGGTAGCATGAAGGAAGTTCTTCTAAAAAGAGTGGGTGCTGGCTATTGGAAATGAAAGTATACCCAAGGAGGAATGGTGCACAGAAATGGTGGAAAGAGACATGAGGAGATCTGGGCCGAGCACCACTTTGCTCCATCCTATGGTATGTTCTCTTAAGAAGACTCTCGTGACATAAGTTGCAATCAACATTAAATATACATGGAGAGAAAGATGGTAAACAGAGCTTAGAAAGTAGCCACTTGAGGCTAAATACCATGGTCACACCAAACCAATTTTTATCATCAAGTCTGATTGCTTGCGTAATTTCAGGAGATATGGGACAGGCACCAACAATATCCTCTACTATGTAGAGCTCTGATTCCTTCTTAGGTCAGTGCAGTAATCTCCCCTTATCCACAGGGGACATGGTCCAAGACCCCCAGGGGATGCCTGAAACCGCAGGTAGCACTGAACTCTATATATGCTGTTTTTTCCCAAGGTAATGTCCAATGCATACATACCTATGATAAAGTTTAATTTATAAATTAGGAACAGTAAGAGTTTAACAATAATTAATAATAAAATAGAACAGTTATTACAATATTCTGTAATGAAAATTATCTGAGAGTAGTTTCTCTTTCTCAAAATATCTTATCGTACTATACTTATCCTTCTTGTGATGAGGTAGATAATAAAATGCCTCTGTGATGAGAGGAACTGAGGCAAATGACATAGGCATTGTGACATAGAGTTTAAAACTTATGAATTGTTTACTTCTGGAATGTTTTATCTAATATATTCAGACTGCAGTGACCACAGGTGACTGAAACTGCAGGAAGTGAAACCACAGATAAAGGGGGGACACTGTATAACTTATAAGGCAGAGACAGCATTAGACTAAAAATTGTATGCTCTTTTTGCATAGTGTCCAGAATCTTATAAATGGAATACTCTAAAAGGTAACCACATGACAAGTAAAAAAAAAAAAATTTTATCTAATATATTCAGACTGCAGTGACCACAGGTGACTGAAACTGCAGGAAGTGAAACCATAGATAAAGGGGGGACACTGTATAACTTATAAGGCAGAGACAGCATTAGACTAAAAATTGTATGCTCTTTTTGCACAGTGTCCAGAATCTTATAAATGGAATACTCTAAAAGGTAACCACATGACAAGTAAAAAAAAAAAACCTAACAAAGATAACTGGGGGAATCTACGCATATCCAAATATTCTTAAAAGCAAAGATAATTATGTTCAATTTTCAGGCAATGGTCTTATTCCTTCCTCAGACATACTTATTTTTTTAACGAGCTACTTTATTTTCTTTCAAAACACCTACATACTTAAAATGTTTTCCTTATGAATCGATTTTTTTGACAGAAGTGAAGATGCTCGTGCCCATAAAAAATGCCATGTGTTTTTGAAGTGTTAGAAAAAACGGCTCTTTGGCACTAAACAAAGCTGAGGCAGGAACGCGGAGAGCAGCTGCGGAATGACAGAAAAAATGTCCGATAATGAGCCGTGTGAGAGAATGTATAATTTAATGCGGGGCCTCGAAGCAAATGGGGGGAGGAGAAACATAAATGAGAAAACAGTTAAAAATAGTGACTAAAATGACTTTAAATCCAATAAAACAGCAAATGAATCAATTAGTGCTTGAATGTTGGAGGAGGCATGATGTTGTGAGAGAATCTGGAAAAGGCTGACAGATTTTTAGTCTATGAATTTAAATTCATAGGATCAACAATTTCTCTGCCTAGAGAGATTTATATGCTGTTTTTTCTTCTCCTACTAGTTTACAAAATGACTTCCTTTCTATTCCACCTTCGGAGATGTGAACCAATCTGTTATAAAAGCCTCAGTTTTCAGTTTTCTGAAAACATTCCCCAAGATGTATGGCAAAATGTGTTCAGGTTTTAGAAAATTCTTGTAACTCTTGCTAAACTGTGGATCTCTTTGCATATGGATATGAGAGGTGCTTCTTATGAGTTGGCCAGAGTTGGCTTATCATGGCAGGTGAATGGGATTCTGAGAAATGATGGTGAATGGAGTGCGGTCCTCTCTGATGTCTTTTTACTTCTTCGCAGCTTTTAATTATATTATCCATGTCCCTGTGTATTAGATCCTATATCAATAATATCCAGAGTCTTTCCAGTGAGTGCTTATTCCATGCAAAGGTATGGAAAACTTCTAAAAACCTGGAATCTTTGAAGAACAGCATGGCTAGCTGTCTTTCTGGAAGAGTTTACTGGAGCTGCCTTCGTGGAAGTAGAGGCCTGGACAACTGGTAACCCTTCGTGTTTCTAGGGAAATAGTGTGTTCTCCATAATGAGTACTCACTCAGTGCTGGTTGAACACATGAAGTAATACAATATTATAAAAATGAGGTTTATGGATTATGCCCCACAAATGACATTTCCACCCTAGCATTTTGGGACAGTAAGAAATCTTTTATTTTCAACTAAAAGTTTAGTCTAACAAACATCTTTCTTACTCATGGGTTTTTACATTTTCAAAATTCAAATCATCAATCCATCTTATAATAGATGTGGGCTTCTAATAGGGTAACATTCCAGTTTTTCTCCAATTTCCTCCAAATTGTTGGTATGTGTAACAGTCAACTTAGCACTGAGGAAGCATGGTAGATGTCATGTGTCTTTCTAGGATCTTAGAAATGGTTCCCATGTTATTTCACTTATTGCAAGAATATATTCTGTGGGGAAATTGTATCAGAATTTTGTGACCAGCTTTGGTCTTCAACTCCTATTCACTTATATTAAGGTAATATTTCCAAAATATGGTCTATAACCCGCAGAATGCTTGTTAAAATTCAGATGCCTGGGCTCCAAAACAAACCAATGAAATAGAATTATAGGGCTTAGACCCTGAAATCTGCGTTTTTCCAAGCACCCAAGGTAATTCTTGTGAATGTGAGAAGTAGAGAACCACTGGCCCAAGTGCAGAGTGGATACCAGGCAAAACCATACGGGAGGCTTTGTCTTCTGTGACATTCGGCCACTCCTCCATGTTCCTCCCCTGCCTCCTACACCTTTAGTTGCTATTTCAGTCCTTCAAAATGTATTTTTACAATGAATTTACACCAATGCATCAATGACATGTCTTCTGTGACATTCGGCCACTCCTCCATGTTCCTCCCCTGCCTCCTACACCTTTAGTTGTTATTTCAGTCCTTCAAAATGTATTTTTACAATGAATTTACACCAATGCATCAATGACATGATTTGCTGTCTATCCTAGTTTGTGTATTTTAAAAACAGGACTGATGAAAATAGGAAGGTTAGCCTAAATGACTGACTCTCTAGTGGTGAACTTTTAGCCACTGTGACAAAGGAGCTGTTTGGGGCCAGAGAAACCTCCCCAGCAATGACCACATCACTCATGGAACTTCAACCATATGTACCCACTCACTAGGTGACTCTTAAGTCACGAGTGTAAGGTCCCTAGAAGCAGGAGTCTGAACAGGGATAATGCCATATCAACAGCAATCTTTTGTCCCCCACTGTCTCTATAAAGGTTTTTTAATTAGGGAAAATTCTTTCCCTTCCCCAGATGAAAACTTGTACAGTTCCGTGACTTTTTTGGTCCTTCAAATTAAAAATATGCAGTCTCAGTGGAGTCATTTATGGTGTCTAGTTTCACGTAATAATCAAAACTTAGAACTTGATGTAAAACTAAATCTTTCCTTTTTCCCAGTGAGGCCTTGCTTTAAGCTGTCTGCTTGCAGTGGCCTTTCTCTTTTTCCCCATCTGGCATTTCTCTTCCTCCCCTAGCTCGATAACTATTATTTCTTATCCTGCCATGACTGAACTAAGAGGGTACTAGAAAGGGAAGAGACCCAGCAAAGTTCTTCCTTGATTGATAAGGTCTTGTAATGGCTGGGTACTCTGAGCTATGGGACACTTCAGCCAGTTCTTCAGAAAACCCCCGAGCACATTTGACCGCATGTCTTGTGATGTGGGAGGTGCATTTTTCTCAAGTTGGCTGTTTTCTCTTCAGCCCATGGTTTTCTCCCCTCCTACCTTCTTTCCCTCCCTCCTTCCTTTCTTTTTTCTGACTTTTTACCTTATTGGACCACCCCACCCAGAGTTGCTGAAGATGATCCTCTAGAGTGGTATTTTAAATGGCTACAGATCAGTTCTCCCTTTATATTCAACAGTCACGTCTCTTCTACCTCAACAGCTCCTGGGAATACAGGCAGATTCCAGTATAGCTGGAACCTCTCCTTTGCTCGGACTAGCCCACTGGCTGTTTCAGTTATCTATTGCTGTGTAACAAATGACTCACACAGTGGCTTAAGTTAACAGTGATTTTTTACATATTAAGATTCTTGGGGTTGGCTGGGGGGTTTCCCTGACAGTTTTGCCTGCAGGTGCTCTGGAGCTGCACCCGACTGAAGGGTTGGCTGGGATGGAGGATCCAAAATAACCTAATTCGTACATCTAACAGTTAATGCTGACCATTTTCTGGGATTCCTCCCTAAGTGTCTCTCATCCTCCAGCAGGTGAGATTGACTTCCTGCGTGGCAATCTTGGTGAAACGTCCCAAGAGACAACCTTGGAAGTTGCAAGATCTCTGATGGCCTAGGCTTTTAAGTCATATAATATTACTGTTGTCACATTTTGTTGGTCAAAGCAAGTCTAAAATCCATCCCAGTTTCAAGGGGTGAGGAAATTGACTCTATGTCTTAATGGAGGAAGTGATAAAATCAATGTCAAGAGCTTGAATACCGTGATGATGAGAGGAATTTGTGATCATATTTTGTTATCTACTATACCAGCTTTTTAGAGTTTTCCAGATTAATGTCAAACACCAGTTCACTGGTGCAGAAGACATATTTCACTCTGATTCTGTTGAACTCCTCATACTGGTTTTGAGGACAGACAAAATGAAGGGGTAGAAGGACACACAGAACTGCTCATTCCAAAGAAGTCCTTTTCATAAACATGCTCCTAAGTTTGGATGCCCCCGTCCTTGTATTCTGTTGGTGTGGGTAAGGCGTTTAAAGTCAGGTAACTCATTTGTGAATGATTCTTTTGTAAATTTTTTCGGTGACTTCTTACCTCCTTTAAAATGCAGTATTTATTGTATTTGCTGTCTTAGCTCCAACCTTATTTTAAACTTTTCTTATACTTATTTGAAAAAGATTTCTAAAGGGAGCCTCTCTAACTTCTGAGCAAACAGTAACTACTAGTGCGGCTTTGCAGTCATACGGGCCAGGGTTTGACTCTCACATTTGACACTTACATCTTCTGTCTGAGCCTAATGGCATCATTTCTGCCTGAGAATAACAAGACATGCCTCAGATGAGGCTTGAACCTGTTTTGACAATCCCATTCTTTGCCAGTGATTTGTCTACAGTGCCCATGTGCCCCAGTTCTCATTAATTATATGTAAGATGAAGTATTCTTGGAGTTTCCAAGACAGTCCTGAAGGAAGAAGCCTCTTTCCTTTGACTCTCTCTCTTCCTTTTCCTAACTTAGATGCTATCAGGTGAGGCATGATATCTAGAGCTCAGGTAGTTATCTCGTGACCAAGAAGAGACACACCTAAGAACAAAAGACCAATTCATTGAGAGTAGTAGAAATGTGCGACTGGCTGAGCCACTGAACTAATGTGGAAATTCCACTTACAGGATTCTCATTATGTGGGAGAGTAAAATGTCTTTATTATTAGGTTATTGAAGGTTGAGCATTTTACCTGCTGCCCAAAGCATCCTAAATGATATAGTGGCTATTGTTGTAGGTAGGGTAGGGATTCGTACCCAACCTTTTCAGATTAATTTAAAAAAAAAAAGTAAAACAAGGCCAAGAGAGTTAAACAAATTGACAAAGGCATGTTGTTAATCAGTAGCAGTTAAGAACCTAGAGACTCTGACTTCTAACTTCCAAGATACATTTCAAAACATGAACATTTACTGAGTGCTTACTAAATTCAAGTCCCTAGAAAGTACCTTCCTTCATGCCCTGAGCTCTTGAGGTCTGTCCTCTTCCATTTGTCCTTTTCTTTCTAGGAAGTTGTCTGTGTGAGCTTTCATAGCCCCTGTGATTTGCAATATACAAATTTTTTTAAGCCATATTTTCTTTTTATTATTATTTTTTTTTATTGGTTATGAATATTCATGGGTCCAGAGCAAATTGTTACCACTCATGCCCAGAATGTGATGGACAGATCCACACCAGCAGCATGCCCAATACCACAAGTTGTGATTATACCCAGTGTCCCCCACCTAATTATCCCAATTATCCCCAACCTCCCTCCCCATCCTCCTTTCCCCGCTCCACTTTGTATCCCTAGGTATGTTCTCTTCCTCTGCAAGTCCAACACACCTCTGTGCTCTTTCTTTCCTTCCTTCTCTCTCTCTTAGCTCCTGCTTATGAAAGAGTACATACAGTATTTATCCCTCTGTGCTTTGCTTATTTCACTCAACATAAGTTTCTCCAAGCTTATCCCTGTTGTTGCAAATGGGGAAATTTCATCCTTTTTTGCTGCAGAGTAGTAAATATATGTATTTCAAGGTGTATATATACCACAGTTTCTTTATCCAATCATTCATTGATGGACATTTAGGCTGATTCAATGTCTTGGCTATTGTTAACAGAGCTGCAATGAACATGGGAGTGCAAGTATCCCTTCGACATGATGATTTCCCTTCCTTAGGGTAAATATCCAGAAGTGGGATTGCTGGATCATATGGGAGATCTATCTGAGGTTGTTTGAGAAACCTCCATACTGTTTTCCATAGTGGTTGTACTAATTTACAGTCCCACCAATGGTGTAAGAGCTTGCCCTTCTCTTCACATCCCTGCCAACATTTGTTGTTTTCTGTCTTTTGATTATAGCCAGTCTAACTGGGGTGAGGTGATATCTCAATGTGGTTTTAATTTGCATTTCCTTGATGACTAGTGATGTTGAGCATTTTTTCATGTACCTGTTGGCCATATGTATGACTTCCTTTGAAAAATGACTATTCAGTTCCTTTGCCCATTTTTTAGTTGGGTTATTTGCTTTTTTATGTGCAATTGCTTGAGTTCCCTGTATATCGTGGATATTAATCCCTTGTCAGATGCATAGGTAGCAAAAATTTTTTTCCCACTCTGTAGGTTGTCGTTTCACTCTATTGATTGTTTCCTTTACTGTGCAGAAGTTTTTTAGTTTGATATAGTCCCATTTGTTTATTTTTTCTTTTGTTGCTTGTGCTTTTGGGCTCATGTTCATAAAGTCTATGCCCAGACCTAGTTCCTGAAGTGTTTTACCTATATTTTCTCTTAGTAAGTTTCCAGTTTCAGGTCTTATACTTAAATCTTTAATCCATTTTGAGTTGATTTTAATATATGGTGAGAGGTGCATGTCTGTTTCATTCTTCTGCATATGGATATCCAATTTTTCCAGCACCGCTTATTGCAGAGGCAGTCTTTTCCCCAATGTATGTTTTTGTTCCCTTTCTTATATATCAGATGGCTGTAAGCCTGAGGGTTGATTTCTGGGTTCTCTATTCAGCTCCACTGGTCTGAGTGTCTATTTTTATGCCAGTACCATGCTGTTTTGGTTACTATAGCTTTGTAGTATAATTTGAAGTCAGGCAGTGTTATGCTTCCAGCTTTATGTTTTTTTCTTGGGATTTCTTTGGCTATTCGGGGTCTTTTGTTCTGTATGAATGTTGAGATTGTTTTATCCATTTCTGTGAAGAATATCATTGCTATTTTGAGGGGGATTGCATTGAATCTGTAGATTGTTTGGGTAGTATGGACAGTTTCACTGTGTTAATTCTTCCAATCCAAGAGCATGGAACATCTTTCCATCTTTTTGTGTCTCCTTTAATTTCTTTCAATAGTGGTTTGTCCTTCTCCTTGTAGAGATCTTTCACCTTCTTGGTTAAATTGATTCCTAGGTATCTTATTTTATTTTTTTTGTTACTGTTGTAAATTGGCTTACTTTCTTGATTTCTCTTTCTGTTAGCTCATTATTGGAGAATATAAATGCAACTGATTTGGTGGCATTTATTCTGTATCATGCAATGTTACTGAAATTATTAACTGGCTCTAGGAGTTTTTTGATAGAGTCTTTAGGTTTTTCTGTATATAGTATCATGTCTCTAGGAGTTTTTTGATAGAGTCTTTAGGTTTTTCTGTATATAGTATCATGTCATCTGCAAATAGGGACAGTTTGACTTCATCTTTTCCAATCTGGATGCCCTTTATTTCTTTCTCTTGCCTGATTGCTCTTTCTAGTACCTCCAGTACTATGTTAAATAGAAGTGGTGAAAGTGGGCATCCTTGTCTTGTTCCTGTTCTTAAGTGAAAAACCTTCAGTTTTTCCCCACTCAGAATGATACTGGCAGTAGACTTGTCATAGATGGCTTTTATAAGCCATATTTTCTTAAGTAAAAATTAGGATATATGTTCTGAGTGGGTGATCTTCAGAAAGATGCTTAAATTCTCTGCACCTCAGTTTCCTCAGATTATAATAATAAAGTCAGGATAATAATAACAACTACTTTACTTCTTGTTATGAGAATCAAATGAGGTATAGGAATTTAGAACAATGACATATATAGTGAGTTCTCAATGAACATTAGCAAACATAATTAAGGGATAAATGAAACAGGTTCAATTCAACTAAGGACAATTTAGTTGTTGTAATCTCTATGTGATTTTTTTTAGCCACTGTTTTTGTGTTGGAATTAATTTCTAAAAAGTGATTGTCCTCTTTTCTCATTTAGAAGAATTTTAAAACAAAGTTTTTTTTTTTTTTTTTTTTTTCCTATTGTCTGTCCTGGGAAGAGAAGCTTATGGTGTCAAGACATAGAAAAAATATTGGTTGGAAAATAATAATTTAAATGTAACCCAGTTGTACTAGTGCTTAATGTGTGTGGGACAGGGCCATACAGAAACATATTGAAACTAAATTTGCCTACTTATTTCCAGGGGGTATCTGGATGTGGGAACCAAATTTCTGGCAGGTCACCTAGAGGAGTTGGTGAGAGATGCAAGACTCTTCACTTTAATAAGAGGTGGCATCTCCCAAAGAGTAGTGATAAATTCTACCTAATTATAGATATAGAAAGGTTAAATACCCACCCTGAGTTTGACAGATCTAAGGACATGTGCCCCTAGATGAAAGTCAAGGTATGGGAACAGCCCTTGGTGTAGCATACTTGGTGAATATTTTTCCCGCTTTTCTCTTTGGCTGGCTGGAGGATGAGTAGGCTACTTCAGGACCAGGGCTGTGCAGAATCCCTTCCTGAAGCAGGAAGAACCATTAGAGACAGGCAAGCTGCCCAAATAATCACCTGTGAGAAAGGCCAATGCCAGGGAGGAGGTGCTGATCCATGTCTCTGTTTACCTAATTGTGGAAAGCATGGACTGAGAACTCTGTGTAGGACAGATATATAGTGTGACTTTTGCAGTGATTTCTGCCAGTCTGTACTGAAACTGGCTCGTTTGGCATTCTCAACAGCAAGCTATAAATATTGAGCTTGTTCCTGAGGCCCACAGCTCTGTGCTAACTGTGGATTGGTTTATTTGAAAGTATTTGGAGCCTCCATGCGAGACTGTATCACCTGCTGAGATAGATAAAAGAAGCCTCAGGGAGTCCCAGACAAAGGGCCACAGGAAGACAGGTCTCAGAACGGAACCTCAGAGACACATGGAATCAAGAACACTGTCAGCACACCTGCAATGACTTTGGTGGGGTGACAGATAGGAGGCAGGTGGACCAAAACTCCTGAGTCTTGAGGAGCTACAATGAGATGAATTTAGGGTGAAGAGCATGGGAGGATTTCTTTTATGGTCTAAGGGATGGGGTTCCAAAAGTATAGCATCAGTGGAAATTTGAAAATATTCATATCAGGGCTTAGTTTGTGGCCAAATTGCAAATAATAGGTAAGTGGCCTCTGGATCCCTCTCCTCTATTTTATCTCATAAACTTCCTCTCTGCTGAGTCCTTCAGCTTAGTGTCCCAGTGAATCAGATGCCCCAACCCCATGAGTTGGTTTCTGGGTTGTCTCCGTCCTCCTGGCATGGTTCCGGTTGGCCTGCAGATCTATGTTATGTCTTCCACAGAATGCCAGAAGCCCCTTTGATGAGTCACTCCTTCAGGCCGTCCTGGAGGCAATGGCCAGTGCCTGGGCTCCCAAATCTTCCTCATCTCTGGCCCTGAATACCATGAAGCAGCCTGATGTGGGAAAATCAAGGTGGCCAAGTAAAAAGCACACAGGCAGGCCTTTCTGTCACTTAATCACCACATGATTAGGGGCAAGTCTCCCTCCTTCTCTGAGCCAGGTTTCCACAGCTGTCAAATGAAGCTGTGCTGACCTAGCAAGGTTGTGGCAAGGATTACATGCAAAATTAAGTAAAATAATGTCTATGAATCCTGTCTTAAGATTGTGTCCAAACTGGCCTTTTTAAGATGTTAGCCAAGTGATTGGGTTGGGATTAGTTCCCCAAAGGCTAGTGAAGGAGGACAGAATTCCTCTGAAAGGCAATTTGGAGATTTTGGTGCAAGAAGACAAGCCAAACCAAGCCCTTCTGGGAACATCTTTATCCCAGTGCAAACCCAAGGGCCAGAGGCTGGCTTCTCTTGATGGTAAGAGCAGTAGGTGGGATTGGGGCCAGAGAGGGGTGTTGGGAACTAGTATGAATGAAGTTCCAGGAAGATGGCTGCAAACAACCTAAGGGCGCCTGCAGCCTGCCTGTATCTGCCACTGGTCCTGGATGTATGGGTGTGTCTGCCTGGTGTAGACAGCCAGAGGCAAGGCAGATGTAGAGTTCGCCAAGTGTGCACAGGGTGCTCCAAACAGAGAAACTCAAGAAGCTTTCTCTTGGAGCTGATGCAAATATCATAAAATTCTTCGTTCTCCCACTCTCCATTGTTGGGGTAAGGATGAAGCTACACATCTTTTAGGAAGAAACTTTACTGGGAAGTTGGAGTGTGTTCTGGGAATTAAGGCGTTTGAAATAGGCTTCATCCCCAGGTAGAACAAAGTTGGTTCTTGGATGGGCGGGAACTGTGGCAATCTGCAAAGAATTTGACCCAGGGGCTTTGGGTGGGGGCTCAGTTGGCAAGATTAGTAGGCATCTGTGTAAAATTTGGGCCCTGAGAACAGATTCTGAGGTAGAGAAGCATGCAGATTTATAGGGAGGGTTTCAGGAACATTATCTTTAAAGAAGTAGGAAAAGGACTGGGAAGATGTAGGAGATAAATTACAATACGGTGGCAACAAAGGCCGTAGCCAGTGCAAACAGAGCTCTGGAGCTGGACACGCCCTTGAGGAAAGAAGGCCCTTCTTTTTTTTTTTTTTTGTCCTTTTTGTGACTGGTAAGGGGATCGCAACCCTTGCACCGGCCATCCCTGTATAGGATCCGAACCCGTGGCAGGAGCACTGCTGCGCTCCCAGCCCTGCACTCTCCCGAATGCGCCACGGGGCCAGCCCAAAGAAGGCCCTACTTTGAGCAAGCATCCAATGCAGGCTTTCCGAGAAAGGGGCATAACGTTGGGTGAGGTAGCTTCCTTTGGATGAGGGTAATTCTTAGAGAGGAACATAGCTCAAAGCCATTGACAGCCAACATTGCCCATAGCTAGAAGAATGAGTGAGTTGGTCTTGAGGGGGAGATCTGGGCGGTCCATCACAGCATCCCCTATAAAAATCCAACTCTTACCTCCTGCTAACCTGTGTTACCCAATACAAGGGCTTCAAAACTACTCTTAGCACAATTTGCCTGAAGCCATGCAAATTCTTGTGCAATGGTTGATTTAAAAAAAACGCTCAAAAATTTTTTGTGTGCAAGTTCCTAAGTACTTGGCCCATCTGACAGTAACCAGTGTCTTCTGTTTAGGAAAGAGATTCTGTTCCAGCTCTGGTCCCCAGGCACCCTACCCATCCCCAGCCAGCCCCCAACCAAAGGGAGAAGCAAGAAGAACTCTACAATAAGTGTGCTAGCCAGGAGTTGTTTCCATATCCGTAGCTCTCATTTACAGGCACATGTCCATAAATCTCAGTCAAACATAGGAGGGATATTCAAACTTGCGTGACATATAATTAGGGGAAAGTCATCACTACTTCTTGGGGGACCTTACCTCTTATTAAAGTGAAAAGTCTAGACTCTTTATGTGATCTCGAGCCACATTTGCAAGATGGCCATAATTTTACTGCATTATCTTAAAAAGGTATGTATTAAAAGCCTCAGCTCAAATTCTTTTCCTTCTCTTTCACCCGTCACAATGATAATAAAAGCAACCTATGACACGGTTGTTCTCTAAGGCTGGTATATATGGTTATTTTGTTTTTTAGGACCTGAGATAAACATCTAATGAATGACTACTATGTGCCCTATATTAACCATTTTCTATGTATTTTTTTCTTTTAACTTAAGCACCCACTTTATTAGTTAGACACAATGATACCTCAGTTTCATGCATGATGATACTGAGATATAGAGATAAGGTGATTTGCCCAAGCTCACGCAGCTGGTAAGTGGCAGAGCTGCAGCTGGAACCCAGAGAGTTGAATGTCAAAACTTGAGAAATTACTTTCTCTACCATACTGACCACCACCCGCCCAACCCTATCACCCAAGGGGCTAAAAAGCAGTACATGAGTAAATATCCTGAGACCTAGGAAATAGAATAACATTACACATAAGCAAATTAAAAATAAAGAAAAAAACTTTAAGTTTTTTTAAATGAATAGAATAAGGATTTGTTTTGTTTTTTGGCAGCTGGCCAGTGTGGGGATCTGAACCCTTGACTTTGGTGTTATAGCACCACTTTCTAACTAACTGAGCTAACTGGCCTGCCAGAATTAGTGTTTAAAAGATCATTTATACATCAGCTACATTTCATTTCTGTATAGTTTGATATCATGGGTTACTGTTTTTCAGTGCAGACCTTCCATCTGAGGCAGATCAGACAAAGTCTAACAGTAATATCCTCTAAATCTTTTACTCCAGCACACCCCAAAGCCAGAAAAGTTCACAGCTCTACATTAAAATGTTAGAAAAAGATCATATTGCAGCAGCTGCTTATGTGGATTACCTAGTCTAGCCGTTCTGCTAAGGCTTAAAAAAACCTGTCTGAGTTGTAGGAAGGAAAACAAAAGAAAACAAGCCTTGAAAATATCAAGTTGGTGCTTGTCGATAGAGCTGTGATTTCCCATTTGTTGCCCCAGAAGACTCAGGTGTATCTGAAATGAAGTTGGGACGTTTTTCCAGACTCTTAGGCAGTGGGAGGATTTTGTTGCTGCACTTTCCTCCTGTGCCCTATACTGTTTCCAGAACCATAGCTTCCGTGGATTTTTTTTTTAAATCCTTGGAATGTTTCAAAGCTGATCCAAAGCACATTAGAAAATCTCAGTCTCTTCTCACAGCCATTTATACAACTTCTCTTAATACTTTTCAAAGAAATAAGACCGAATGTAGAGGCTCTCAACTTGTGTCTTCTCTGTAAAGGCCAGTGATGCTATTACTGTGTGTGCACGTGTGTGCGCGTGTGCACCTGACCCTTTGGAGATTTGATGCACTTCAACATTGATTAAATTTTTAATTTATTGTCTTAAGTGAAGAATATATTTTCTTTTTTTTTTACTGAAACATAATTGATTATACATATTTGAGGGGTACACAGTTGAATATCAATACCTGTTTATAATATGTGATGATCGAATCAGGATAATTAGTATATTCATCATTACAAAACATTATCATTCTTTGTGTCCATTAACCAACTTCTCTCTAACTCCCCACACCCTCCCCCTTTCCCACCTCTAGTAATCATGGTTCTGTTCTCTTTTTTTTGAAAGTTCAGTGTATTATTATCATAGCTCTTTCCCTCTTCCCTCCCTTCCTTCCTTCCTTCCTTCCTCTTTCTTTCTTTTTTATTTATTTATTTTTTAGCTCCTAGTTGTGAGTGAGGACATGGCATTTCTCTTTCTGCACCTGGCTTATTTCACTTAACATAATTTTCTCCAAGCTCATCCATGTTGCTGTAAATGGCAGAATTTCATTCTTTTTTATGATTGAGTAGTATTCTACTGTGTATATATGCCACGTTTTCCTTATCCAGTTGTCCATTGATGGACATTTAGGTTGGTTCCATGTCTTGGCTATTGTAAATAGAACTGCAATAAACATGGGAGTGCAGGTGTCCCTTTGACATGATGATTTCCATTCCTTTGGATATATACCCAGTGAGACTGCTGGATCATATGGTAGTTTATCTGTAGTTGTTTGAGAAACCTCAACACTGTTATCCATAATGGTGGTACTAATTTACAGTCCCACCAACAGCAAAGAAGAGTTCTCCTTTCTCTGTGTCCTCATCAGCATTTGCTGTTCTCTGTCTTTTTGATAATAGCCAGTCTAACAGGGGTGAGATGAAATCTCACTATGGTTTTGATTTGCATTTCCCTGATTAGTGATGCTGAGCATTTTTTCATGGTCTGATTAGCCATTTGTATCTCTTACTTTGAGAAATGTCTATTCAACTCCTTTGCTCATTTTTTAATCACATTTTTTATTGTTGCTTGAGTTTCTTGTATATTCTGGATATTAGTCCCTCATCAGATATACAGTTTACAAATATTCTCTCCCTTTCTGTAGGTTATCATTGTTTAATATAATTCCATTAGTTTATTTTTATTGTTGTTGTTGCCTGTGCTTTTGGGATCTTATTCATAAATTCCTTGCCCAGTGCTACATCCTGAAGTGTTTCCTTTATGTTTTCTCCTAGGAGTTTTATAGTTTCAGGTTTTATAGTTAAGTATTTAATCCATTTTGAGTTGATTTTGGTATATGATGAGAGGTACAGTTCTAGTTTCATTCTTCTACACATGGATATCATTTATTGAAACACTATTTATTGAAGAGGTTGTCCTTTCCCTGGTGTACGTTCTTGGTGCCTTTGTGGAAGATTAGTTGGCTATAAGTATGTGGATTTATTTCTAGGTTCTCTGTTTTGTTCCACTGGTTTGTGTGTCTGTTTTTATGCCAGTCCCATGCATTTATGACAGCTTCGTAGTATAATTTGAAGTCAAGTAGTGTAATGTCTCTGGCTTTATTTATTTATTTGTTTTTTGTTGTTGTTGTTTGTTTGTTTGTTTATTTTGCTCAGGATTGCATTGGCTATTTGGGGTCTTTTATTGTTCCATACGAATGTTAGGATTGTTTTTTCTGTTTCTGTGAAGAATGTCATTGGTATTTTGATGTGGATTGCATTGAATCTACAGATTGCTTTGAAAAGTATGGACATTTTCACAAAGTCAGTTTTTCTAATCCATGAACATGGAATATCTTTTCATCTTTTTGTCTCTTTACTTTCTTTCAGTAGTGACTTGTAGTCCTTGTTGTAGAGATCTTTTACCTCCTTGGTTAAATTGTTTCCCCAGTATTTTATATTTTTGGTAGCTATTGTAAGTGGGTTTGCTTTCTTGATTTCTTTTTCTGACAGTTCATTGTTGGAGTATAAAAGCACTACTGATTTTTGCATATTGATTTTGTATCCTGCAATTTTGCTGAATTTGTTTATCAGCTCTAAGAGTTTTTTGGCAGAGACTTTAGATTTTTTTATTTATAGGATCATGTCATCTGCAAACAGGGATGATTTGACTTCATCTTTTCCAATTTGGATGCCTTTTATTTCTTTGTCTTGTTTGATTGCTCTGTCTAGTGCTTCCAATGCTATGTTAAGTGGGAGTGGTGAGAGTGGACCCCCTTGTCCCGTACATGTTCTTTAAAGAAAAAGCTTTTAGCTTTTCCCCATTCAGAATGATATTGGTGGTGGGTTTGTCATACATGGTGTTTATTGTGTTGAGATACTTACCTTCTATAATTTGTTCAGAGTCTTTATAATGAAGGGATGGTGAATTTGTCAAATGCTTTTTCTGTGTCTATTGAGATAATCACCTGGTTTTTGTCCTTGATTTTGTTGATATGATGTATCACATTCATTGTGTGTGTTGAACCATCCTTGCATCCCAGGGATGAGTCTCACTTGATCATGAATTGTAATCTTTTTGATGTGCTGCTGTATTCTGTTTGCTAATATATTGTTTAAGATTTTAATGTTTATGTTCACCAAGCATATTGGCCTATAGTTTTCTTTTTTGTTGTATCTTTGTCTGGTTTTGGTATTAGGGTGATACTGGCCTCATAGAATGAGTTTGTGAGAATGGCCTCCATTTTTAATACAAATTTTAATTTTCAAAACATCAAAGCATGGTCTATAAGGCACGGTATAATCTTACCATTTTACAGAAGAGGAAACATTGAAATAAAGTCTTAGAAAATCTCCCACAATGAGATTAGAAAATGTGGTAGGGCTTTTCATTTATCAAATTGGATACCTTTTGCTGGCCTCCTAATGTTCCCAGTTTTCTTTGTAGTGCTACTTTCAATAGCATTGGTTTATTGCCTTTCCTCATTTTGTGGTTATTGTTGGGGTTAATCATAGTAGGAAAAAAATGATGAAAGTAGATCCTCCAATAGAATATTTCTTTGTGCAGGTGATTTTAAAGACCTGATTTCTGACACCATAAATTCAGTTCCAATATAATCATCTAGACTCAGAGGTGGAAATTATATTCTTTCCAGGGTTTAGAGATTTATTAGGAGGGGAGAAAGTGTTAGCGAGTAAGGTTTCTGGCCCATGTGACAACCTTTTTACCACAAAGAACAAATTTGTCAATCTAATTTGGGGATGTTTATGAAAAGTTAAGAATTACCTGAAAAGTATCGTGAACCTGAAACAGAAAGATCATGTTTCTTGTCATGTTGTTTGTAATTTCAGGGTATTCGGGCTTCTGTTGTGAAATGTTTTCTCAACTTGAAATCCCAGGGTTCCTCATGCATGGAGAGAAGTGGTATAAAAATATACACAACTGATGTCACTTTAAGAAAGGCTAATGAAATTCATGGTGTTGCTACTGTAGGATAAACAGATTAAAAAGAATCAGTATGACAGATCTCTTGGTTTATGCTGTGTATGGTTTATTGATTAAGCTTTCAGTATAAAAATATACACAACTGATGTCACTTTAAGAAAGGCTAATGAAATTCATGGTGTTGCTCCTGTAGGATAAACAGATTAAAAAGAATCAGTATGACAGATCTCTTGGTTTATGCTGTGTATGGTTTATTGATTAAGCTTTCATTTGGCCACCTACACCTACACCTGAACTACAGTAGCTAATCAAACTGGGTTGTATTTTGAGACTTTGCAGGGAATATGGAGTCAAGAATCCACTGGCACTGTTCAAAGATATCATGAAAGAACCAGGATCTTTCCTTTTTCTTGTTCTGCCATATTTAATATGTGGCTTTCATTCTCTTGGGCTTAAGTTCCACTTCCAGGAATCATGTCCAAATTTCAGGCTAAGTACAAAAGGTAAAAAACAAAAGGCACAACAAGTTAGCTTACTCTGTCCTTTTTCAATAATAGTAGTAATAATAATAATAACTTTTTAAAAGTTTTCCAGAATCTCATCTAATAGAGTTGGTTTTCTATCTCATTGGTAAGAAAGGGGTCACAAGACCATACCAGACTGCAAGGAAGTTGAGGGAGATATTTCAAAGACACCATAAATTTTGAGTTCTGTTAGTAAGAAAAAAGTGAAGAATAGTTATTGGGTGGGAAGCCAAAATTAGAAATATGATTAATGCCAGTGGGAAAAAAGGACATATCTTTTCTTTTTTTACAAAGATACTTGGTGTATTATATAAGTTCAAATGTTCCATGTTCCATGGAGTTTCTCTTCATCCTCACTGTTTTCTCTGGATTCCTGTGGCACCTTATCCCTTACTTTAAATAGAGTGCCATTATATTCAAGTTAGTTGTTTCCATGTCTGTTTTCCTCACTTAGTGAGCTCCTCAAGGACGGAGACCTAATCTAACTCACCTTTTTAATCTCATTACCTACTGCCATGTGTGGATCCAAAAAAAGTTACTTAAATAAATATAGGACAAAGTAAGGTGTGGTAGGTCAAGATCCCTAGGATGGGCTCATAGATTCTGAGGTCCATCCACACACATCTTCCCCAGACTTCCTTGAATCCAGTATTTTATTTTCTCTTCTCTGAAGCCCTTGACCATTCAGAACCTCCTCCCCACCTGCATCCTCACCCCAAGATTCTACATTTTCCCTTACCTTGGGCCATTTTATTTCTACACAAAATGGGTGATCAGCCTTGCCTGAAATTCTGTCTTTTGGAAGAATTACCCCTCGCCTTGAGTAGGGTTATAGCACAGCCACAACCCAGTTGGCTTGTACCATGTATCAAACTGGCTCATCTGTATATAAAGCTAATTTTTTTCCTCCTCCATGATCTGGTCAAAAGAGATCTCCACTCCCAAAAGATCCAAAGGCCTGAGCTGAGGATGAGGTGTGAGTGCAATGGCTGTGGATGGCATGGGCTCTGGCTGCTGCTCATGAAGCTGACCTGTGCTTTCTGGCCCTGCTTGTGCTTGGTCTCTAATACTCCACTTCTGTCTTAGGATTTTGATCTGGTTTTTCTGAAAGAACTATGGCCTGCAGGCCAAATCTGACCTGTTTTTGTAAATAAAGTTTTGTTGTAACACAGTCACACTCATTCAATTAGTCATTGTCCATGGTTGCTTTCATGCTACAGTGACAGAGATGAGGCGTTGTGGCAGCAAAACTCTGGCTAACAAAGCCCAATATATTCAATATATGTTCTTTTAAGTAAGTTGGCTGACTCCTAGTTCAGAGAAATCTGGGATTTCCAGATTTTTGACTGTCTTAACTCAGATGTCCTTGTTCCATTTTTCAAAATTCCACCCTTTTCCAATCAGGAACTTGACCTTTGCAGAACAGACCTCTGAGGCTGAGAATTCAGTTTTCTCTGGAACTGTGCTACCGAGTCAGTCAGTACTGGGGTTGCTCTTCAGCTTTTTCTGCCCTTCGTCTGTGGGAGAGGAGACTTTCTTTATATACCAAAAACTCTCTGTCTTTTACATCTCACTTATATTAACCACATGCACTGATGGCCCCCAGCAGCGGCCAGCCAGTTTCATAGTCCTTATAATTATTCTTTTCCACGCAAAAACTCTCTGTCTTTTACATCTCACTTATATTAACCACATGCACTGATGGCCCCCAGCAACGGCCAGCCAGTTTCATAGTCCTTATAATTATTCTTTTCCACAAACCTCTCAAATGTCTAAGATTTGTGTCTGTCAGTGCATTTTCCTCTCTTAGTATCCCAACCCAGTTTGCCACTCATAGCTGGCTTCAGGGTTTACAACCTGTGGAGTTGCACAGGGCCCTGTGCTTAGAAGTGTCCCACACTTGGTTTAATGCTGTGCTATTACCATCTTGACATTCTTAATACTTTTGTTTTTGAGCTGTCCTTTGTAGCTGAAGTCCAATGGGACAATGGGGATGCGCATGAGCAGTGCAGAGACACATGCCATGTGCGCTTCCGTCATCCTTGCCATTTCATGAGCAGAAAGCGTTTGTGATCCCCACCAACAGAGTTCTCCCAGCATGTGTGGGAGCTCAGGGAGTCACAAAATAAGTGAAAGAAGAGCATTTTAAGTCTGCAGCTGAGTAAGTGAGGGGATCGGGGGTGGAGTAATGCTGACAGTCCTGAGAGGCTGCACTTTCTGTTTGAACCTGAACTGCCTCTTTTGCAGAGAGAAGGCAATGAAAGAAATATGAAAGGCCAAGGAATGCTATCATGTAATTTGTTACTTGTGATATTTTCCTGTGTTTGCCAACTACTTACTGAAAATGATGGCAGAAGGAAAGACAAAGATAGGGCATTTTTTTTCCTATTCTTTGCTTACTCATCAGTAAGCTGAAGATAGTGTTGTACATGTATTAAAAAGTGAAATGAAAGCAGTTGAGTTAGCTTTGTGCAGTGTTTCTACTATTCTGCTGAGAACAAAATGCGTAGGTATGCATAAACTGGGAAATATGAATGGTGTAATTTCAGTGAGTCTTAGTCCATTTGGGCTACTATAGCAAGATAGCATAGACTGCATAGCTTATAAACAGCAGAAATTTATTTTTCATGGTTCTGGAGTCTGGGAAGTTCAAGACTAAGGCTTTCAGATTCAGTGTCTAGTGAGGGCCCACTTTCTGGTTCACAGATGGATGGCACCTTCTCCTTGTGTCCTCACATAGAGGAAGGGGAGAGGGGTCTCTTGGGCTTCTTTTATAAAGGCACTAATCCCACTCATGGGGCTGCACCCTGATGACCCAATCTCTCCTCAAAAGCCCCACCTCCTAATGCCATCACCTTGGAGGTTAGGATTTCAACATATGAATTTTGGAGGGACACAAACATTCAGACCATAGCACAGTGACTCTATCTAAGTTAAATGATTTTATATTTGAATTTAAAACTGATATTGGACAATATAAAGATGGGTAAGATTCATGCTAATAATTAAAAATTTTAATTGACAGTAGTAAATAACAAATAAAAAAAACCGTGAGAAGTCTAGAGGCTGTAGAAGAAAGAAAAATGTTTCACATTTTAAAAACTTTGGCAGTAACTTTTTTTTTTTTGGTTTGTTTTTGAACAAGTGGCCCCATATTATTTTAATTTTGCCCCAGGTCCTATAAATTATGGAACTGGACCTTTCACCACTGTGAAGTTTTTCACAATTGCATTGCATGCTAAGGGCAATCAGGGTACTACCGACAACTGCTCTTCATTGCTGGGCAGTTGGTGAAAGATCCAGCTCCATAATCTCATTTTAGACTCTAGTTCCCAGGATGATCTCTAGGATTTATTTTAGGTTTGGTTCCCCAGGAGGAAAGCTCTAAGAAGGAGACCTGCTCTCAGGTGTACTGGGGATGGTCTCAGGACCATCTGTGAGAGGTGAGGGGAGCAAGAGGTTGGAGGGAGAAGTTGAATTGTGATGAATTGGGACAGGACCTTCAAATGATCTTATGGAGAGCTTGAGAGCTGGGATGGCCCTCCAGAATTGCTTCGATTGAGGCCAGGGGCCTGGGCCTTTCTACCCTCACAATGATCAGTCATGGCATGCAGCCTGTTCCAGGGAGAGGGTCATACCTTTAGTGAGGCATTCTCCTTCAACAGAGGGCAATTACTGGGGCAGGACTTAGTTGTAAGGATCAGTAACTATGCTTGCAGAAGCTGGGGAATGAGCGTCTCGGGCCTGAAGAGGGTCTGGGCTGCACAACATCTGCTGGACAAGGTCCGCACACCAACCAGAGACAGGAAGGCATCAACAGATCCCAAAAGAAGCAAAAGGTTTCCTTTCAATCTACCAGAAAAGCCATATAATTACTACAGGAGTTTAAAACTAGGGTTATTACAAGACCATATAAGTTTTAGTACAAGAAAACCAGTACTCTTAAAAAAAATTACACCCCCCTTCTGCCTTTTTGTGCCAGGGGTTTAGGTCAAAGCTTATTCCATCCACAGTCTTCACTTTTGGAGAAACATGAAGCTAGCATACTATTTCTAAAAAATGCTAATCTGTGGCTCTACTGAAATAGGAAACAAATCAAATATATCCAATGCATGATACTACTGTTAAGGGTCCTAATCCAAAAGTTACAAAATAACCTGCAATATATAATGCAGCTTTAGAAGGAAAAATAAAATGCTTCCCTTATGATTGATGAGATGATAATGGGATGGGCTGAGAGGCATATGAGTGTGTTTGTGTGCATGTGTGTGGGTATGTTGGTTGGGGGGAGAGTCAGGGCGGGGGGGGGGACACACCTTACAAGTTTGAACTGGGCAAGCCCAGAGTAATCATGCTTGGCCTAGGTCCCAGGTACAAGTTTGTACTGGGCCACGAAAGATGATGCTTGGTCCTGTGTGTGACACCTGGTGCACAGGCTGAAAGGAAGGCATGCCTTGTCAGGGATTTTCCCAGATGCTTTCTGCATTTCTCCATCATTGTCAGCAGCTCCTTTTAGACACACAAAAAGTGTACCATGCATTGCCTGTTCTGGGAGTAGCTGCTAATTGTTCTTTCTCATCAGTATAATCCTGACTGAGGGGGAGATCAGTAAGAAATCAGCTTTTTCCCTCCATCCAATCAAGAACTCTGTACTTTCTGGTTTGAAGCAAAGAATCGGATTGCTCAGGCATTGTGCAGAGTATCCAAGGTTTGGCAAAAGCCAGGCTCTATCTCTTTTTCTCCTGCCTAAGATATGGTCAGAAGAAGATGTCAAACTTTCAGGAGATTGGAGGAAACTCAAAGCCTGAGCCTCAAATAGAAAAGACCAGCTGAGCTTCTCAGGCGTGTTTTTATCTTCTTGCTCCTACTCCAGCTTGGAATGGGGGTGGGGGAGTGGAGAATGATATTTAATCATGGGCTCCAATCGTGATAAGGGAACAGAGTATCACTCAGTTTGGACCTTGGGGCTTGCTTGTTCCATACAGTTAAGGTAACATGTTTTATGAGCTAGGGAGGGATGCTGGCACATTATTATTGCATTTTAAAAGACCAAACTTAGACAAAAATGTTCTCATCAGGAACAGAGTGGGTTGTCCATCAGGATATCCAGGAAGACAGCACCTCAGAAACTTACCCCCACCCCCATGCCTACTTACATTTTCAGTGCCACAGAAACAAAATCCTGACTCAAGAGATTAAAAATTCTCGTAAATACCTTGTTGACAAGACATTCAGCCACTGTACTTTTCTCTCATCAGATACTTTCCCCCAATCACTTTCTAGTTTTTCCAGCACCTAGGAAACATAAAATTTTTATAGCATTCAAGATATTTTCTCTTTTCATAAAACAATAATCACATTGCAAACCCGAAGACTGCCGCAATAGATGTCTTTCTGGTCCTTTATTAATGCTGCTGGTATTTGTCTAGCCTTAAAAAAACTTTTGGCTCAATATCCTACTCATATTTTTGGGCTATAGCTTGCTAGAGTTGTCAGGACAAGTAAAACATTTCCCTTTCAGCGTTCATTGCAAGAAAAAAAAATCCTATTGTATATCTTAAAAGTGACTTGTGACTCATCTCCTTTTTTGGGATAGAGTTATAGCTTAAAATTTGGCTAGTTGTATTTTTCGGTTGTGAAAAGCAATGCAAATGTTCAGAAGCTGAATTTGGTATATGTTTTATTCATTCATTTGCTACACCTATAGGATGCTGGGGGAACTGTATGGAAACATTTCAGTTAAATCTTATGGGTTCTTAGTACAACTCTACAATTTAAGATTGAAATCTGAATTCCAGGTGAAATTTATATAGAGAGAAAATAACAAATTGCCACATTAGTGCAGAGTTATTTTGATTAATTTTTTTTATTTTGGTTTTTGAAAATTGAAAATAGCTTTATTGTTTCTTTAAAATTACTAAATAAATATTTATATATTTAAAATTTTTTAAATTACTGTATTTATAAGCAGGGAAAAAAAGCAGTCAGGCATTCTATTGCAAATGTTTAAGAAAAGACCATAATAGATAAGAAAGGAAACATGAATTATTTTAATCTCTCGATCCAGTGATAATCAGCATTAAGATATTGGTTTATAGCCTGACAGTCTATTTTTCTACGTATACACACAGGTGTATTTTGCCAACATGGGACTGTGTCACACATGCTAGTTTGAGGCTTTTAAACAAAATTATTAATCAATAAATGAGCTACTTCATTGCTCATCTTTTCGGATGAACAAATAGACTTCTAAAATGTACCCCTGGTTAGACTGCTTGCTATGGCAAAAGTGGAAACATTTTCACAGCTAAATGGTACATCATTTTGTTAATTTGATGAAAAGAATGAATAGGTAGGAGGAAACACATATATTTTGCTTTAAACTTCTTGCTCAATTATACTGAAGGAAAGTTTCTAGAAACGAAGGATTTTTGACTGTCAAAGAGCCAAACAAAATGACTTAAAGTTGTCATAAGCCCTCTCAGGATTTGATGGTGCTGTGGGTTTTCTGGGGACTTGCTGGGCCATCTTAGGAAATAAAGGATATATTCCTTTATAATAGTTAGTCTAGGTATTCTGTCAAAAGAGGGTATGTAATATATCTGTGAACCATGTTTTGGCCTGCCAAGAGTCTAACTCTAACTTCACAATATTATTTGATTCCAGTATTTCTCTTTCATTTTTCTTTCTAGTT
This sequence comes from Galeopterus variegatus, assembly GCF_000696425.1. Classification (NCBI taxonomy): domain Eukaryota; kingdom Metazoa; phylum Chordata; class Mammalia; order Dermoptera; family Cynocephalidae; genus Galeopterus; species Galeopterus variegatus. The sequence continues at coordinate 70,274 of NW_007732548.1, read as the reverse complement.
GTGCATAAAACCCAAAATAAATTAAGGCCAAGAATGGGGGTGGGGAGGTTATAGGAACATTATATTTGCAAGTGCTTGACTTACATAGATGAGATCAAAGGTTTTTTTTAGCCAAAATGTAATTAAAAATTTTTTTTTATTTGTTTGCATCACATGTTGCTGTGTAAATAAAAGGATATTTCCCAATGAGACTAAAATCCTGTAAAAACTACCTGTTTGGGGTTTTGTAAAAAACCACCAGTAGGCCAAATTCGTCAAGTACTGCCAAAGATGAGAAATCTAAATTGGTTGGTATTTGGCCGTGTTTCCTGAACCCGAACATGATTATTAGTGACTACCTGGACTGAGTCATGATATGATTGCTAAACAGAACTTATAGGATGTGACTTCTGACTGCACTTGCCCACATGGCCTTCCAAGGTGAACTGAAAGGAGATGCCTCTTTGCTTTATCATACTCAGCTCCCATGTTTCTGAAATGAAGCTTACAACCCAGAGAGGATAAAACTCCTGGGAAAATAGTTGCAAGACTTTGAAAATTGCCAGCAGTCTTGGCTTATGCTGTCACATGACTCTGAAAACCTTTTGCAGCTAGAATCATAGGGCTGAAAATGATGGAAAGAGGTCATTTAATTCATTTATCTGCCCAAGGCAGAACCACAAATGTATCACTGGTGATCTTGCTTCTTGTTAAAATGGTGCTTCTTCAAGCAAGAAAATACCTTTTTTTTAGTAATTACTAACTTATGTTTACTTTTGATTTAGTCACAGTAACTTTTTCTCACCGTTCATTGCAGAACAAAAAAGAGATGCTGGAAACTGAGTGATTAGGTTTCTCATAAAATTAATTTGTGGTACTGATAAAATTAAATAGTGAAAATAGGATTAGTTAAGGTACTTATAAGTACCTTATACAATAACACATCGTATAACAGCAATAACACATTGTCACAGACATATTTTCAAAAACCAGTTTCTTTTTTGTTTAAATTAAATTTTATTTTATCAATGTACAATGTGGTTGATTTTTGTGGCCCATTACCGAAACCTCCCTCCCCCTCCCTCTCCCCCTCCCTCCCAACAACCTCATATCTGTTCACCTGTCTTAATAACTTCAAGGAATTGTGATTGTTGTGTCTCATGTAGTATATCTACACAATGGAATACTACTCTGCTATAAAAAAGAATGAAATACTTGCCATTTGCAACAACATGGATGGACCTAGAGAAAATTATATTAAGTGAAATCAGTCAGGCACAGAAAGAGAGATATCACGTGTTCTCACTTACTTGTTGGAGCTAAGAATAAATAAATAAATACACAAATAAACTGGGGCAGGGGGAGGGAAAAACCAGTTTCTTAATAATTAAGTTAAAGTTGAAGTTTTTTTTTTTTTTTCCTTTTTGTCTTTCTTTGTGACCGGTAACGGGATCGCAACCCTCGGTGTCGCACCCACACGCAGGGGGAGGGAAAAACCAGTTTCTTAATAATTAAGTTAAAGTTGAAGTTTTTTTTTTTTTTCCTTTTTGTCTTTCTTTGTGACCGGTAACGGGATCGCAACCCTTGGTGTCGCACCCACACGGCGTTCAACCAGTGAGCAGACCGGTCTCTATATGGGATCCGAACCCTCAGCGGGAGTGCCGCCGCACTCTACCGAGTGTGCCACCACAGACCGGTCTCTATATGGGATCCGAACCCTCGGCGGGAGTGCCGCCGCACTCTACCGAGTGTGCCACCGGGCCGGCCCATAAAGTTGAAGTTTTTGGAAAATGTTTATGAAAACCTCCTGGAGCATTTTGTCTTACATTCAACTATGAAAATGATCAACCTTCTACCTCTTTTTCATTCATAAAAACAACTGATTCTAGAAGAAACAAATGGAATTTGTAATTTTTGAAGCTTTTCTAAGTTGAATTCATACCTTTAAAAAAAACTTCTATGTTTTACTTCTGCTGTGTCTTCCTCCAAAATATATTTTGAACAAAAAGTTTCATGCAAATTAATGCCAGATTTTCTGTGAACTTGGACCAAGCTAAATTCACATTCAGATATTACCTGCAAAAAGTTACAGCTGGATTTGGGAATTAAGACACAGCTATACAGTGTAAAGGGTTAAATAGAAAGTTGAAAATTAGCAGAAGACTGTTGCAGATAGTACATAAGAAAGTACCAGGGCCGACCCGACCCCGTGGCTCACTCGGGAGAGTGCAGCGCGGGGAGTGCAGCGGTGCTCGAGACAATAAGAAATTAGCCTATTCACCATGCTGTGATGATATATTCAGATATTAAATCATCTTCAGAGGGACTTCCATGGCTCCATATGCAATCTGTTGGGTTGAATTGTGGCAAAACCCACAAAAAGGGCTGCAGTAGTTGCTATAATGCCTACGCATCCAAAGGCTGATCTGTAAAGATATTATCTTAGGACCACAAGTCTATTTTTGCCACTATTGACACTTTGAATAAGATTATGCTCTTCAAATCCTTCAAATTCTGCTGTAGGTCACCCATGATCATTTGTGGTGTTTTCTGGTTCACCTTCCACCTTTACCACATCATCTAAGATCAAAGCCTTCAATTTCAAAGGGTCTACTTCCAAAAGGTCATTTGAAAGAATGTTAGGTTTGCATGTGCCACTTCATCTCTATCCTTCAATCAAATCCATGCCAGATTTTCTGGTCACTTGGAATGACCTGAAGACCATACTAAACTCACATGCAGATACTACCCTAAAGAACATCACAGTTGTTTTGGGGAGATATTCCTTTAGTACAAAATATTTCCCAATACTTGATACCTACTTCCAGAACTACTAGGGTTTCTCAGGGCAAATGTATAGCAACATATTGCATGCCTGGTCTTCAAGCAATACTTCTTGCAATAATAATGCCCTCCACCTCCTACTTCCAAACTCAGTTGCCGAGAGATCCCTAAATGCCTAACACTTTTTTAAAGAAATTTTAACAGATTCTTCACACCACTTGTGTTCTTTAAAGGAAAGGTAAAAGGCCACAAACAAAATGTAGTACATGCCAAGGGAAGTTAGGTGTCCACATCAGAGAAGAAACTTAAAATCCCAGAGCAAGGAATGATTGAAAACACTGGGACTATTATGGCTGGAGAAGAGAAGAGAATGAATTTAATTGTCTTCAAATATTTCAAAGTTGTCATTTGAAAGAATGACTAAACTCATCTTGTTCTCAAGGGACAGAATTAGAACGAACATTGAAGACATAAGAAAGCAGATTTTAGTTCAGTACGAACAAGAAATGTCTATTAAGCAGAATTGTTCAAAGGTTAAGCAAGCTCTCCATCACTAAAATTATAGTAAAGGCAGGATTCAAACATAAGGGGAGTGAAAAGAGTTGGGGATACATCTTTTCTATAATAGCATATAATTACTTCATAACAATCTGACATAAATTTAGGCTCTATTTACTAATTCACTTAACAAATTTTTGAGTGTTTACTATACTCCTGGCCTAGTGTGAGACTCTAGGAATACAAAAGCACATGAATCATGGTGCTTTTCTTCAAGAAACTTTCAATCTAGTGAAACATGATAATTGAGCAGACATACAAATGCAAGTCAGCCTCATCAAATTGGAACACGGTGATCTGTCTCTCCCACTGGGATCTAAGCTTCTTAAAGGCAGATACAATGTTTTGCTCACCATTGTCTGCAGTACCTAGTCAGTGCCTGGAGCATAGTAGGCACTCAATAAATTTTTGTTGGCTGAATTATTGGATGCTACAAGGGTCTATTCTGATGGTGACTAGTATGGTGGAATACTAAGAAAGGAATGTTTGATGTTATCTGACAGGATAGAAGTGTTCAGAGGGGAGGTGATTCACCTTAGAGCATGAGTATGATCCTACACGGAGAAATTCATAATCGAGAAGAAAGGACATCTAAGCTTGTTTGAAGGCAAAGGTATGAAACCGCGTTGTACATGCTGAGATTATAAGCAGTTTCACATTGTTGGAGTACGTGGTTTAAGGAAGTGAGATGTAGAAGGCAGGTCTTAAAAGGCTGTAGGAGATTGAATCATGAGTTGTAATGAACAGACTTACATGATCAGATTTTCCTTTCTGGAAGAAAACTCTGGCAGCAGTGCAGAGGGGATGGAGGGCAGGCTGAGTAAGACCAACGTGGAGATAGGGATTAACGGTAGGCTACTGCAGTCATCCAAGAAAGAAATAAGGAATGGCTAGAAGAGGCTAATGGCAGTGAATACAAAGGGACAGAGATAAATTTGAGAGACACTCAAATATGGAATTTACGGGACTTTGTGACTGATGGGATGTGGGTGGAGGTGGGCTGGGAAGGTAGTTATGGTGAGAAGTAAGAAAAAGGCATCTAAGTTAATGAATCACAGCAACACAAGGTTAGAGAATATAGGGGGTGGAGGATTGGGAAGCCTGTAGCTTATTGTAGTGGGCACTTGCTATTATGGAATAATGGCCTGGACAGAGAACGTAATTGTAAATCATCAGCATATAATCAGGTGAAATGAGTGCGGATGAGGTTACTAAAGGAGAGTGTGCAAAGTAAAGTATGAAGAGAGCCGAGGAAGGCATCTGGGGAACATAAATGTTTAGGGGGTTGAAGCTTAGCTTCAACTAGGATGTGGATGTGGCACCAATCAAAACCTCAGTTCTTAGCAGTCATGTCACTCGAGTTTGGCATTGAAACACGGGATAGTTTGCAAAGAGATGTTTGGCTTTGATTGGCAATATTTATTATTAACTGTACCATCGGTAAGGGTGAGACACAACTGCAGAGTGAAGTCAAGTGGACAAATGATAACACTTAAAAGATCCTTCGTAGGAAACCTCAAGAGTTCCTATATTTACAAAATACCAATAAAATCCAAAGCAGAGGTAATGACATATTTCGGGAGAAGTTCAGATGAATATGCTAAACCCTGTTATGCTATTGTTTTCAAATTCCCACATTCTGACATTAGTACTCGTCTTTATTTCTTTATTTTCTTTCTCCCGAGGGCTAAGTGTCCCTAAAGTTTGTATTTTCCTTCTAGATTGGCACTTATGACTCCATTAAGTCAGAATGTTTTCAAATTCCCACATTCTGACATTAGTACTCGTCTTTATTTCTTTATTTTCTTTCTCCAGAGGGCTAAGTGTCCCTAAAGTTTGTATTTTCCTTCTAGATTGGCACTTATGACTCCATTAAGTCAGAAACTTCATTAGCTAAGGCTGATTTATTTGATCAGTTTGCACAGACAAGGAGTGGGGTTAAACTTGGGTGCGCCACTAAAATGGACATCATCTGATAATAAGATGTCTCACTGCCAAACTTCATGAGTCTCCAGAACTCTTTCTAAGCTACAGGGCATTCCTTGATGCCTCTAATTCTTGCACAAAAACAAACAAGCACACACACAAACAAATAATAGGAAAGCATACTTTATTTTTATATGAGCTTTTTGATTTTTCTTCGGCAGCAAGCTGGTCTCCTGAGACATGATTCTGGACAATAACCCCACAAAAGTTTAGTGTCTGAGGAGGAACATTGTCAAATCAGCGAAAGCAACCTTGCTGATCCAAGTGAGCAAAATTCTGTTTTGGTTGGTGGGTGCTTAAAGCCAAGCAAACATTCTTAAAGGGACCTGAGAATTCCATTTCTTGCTTGACTCAGGTTCAGCTAAGTTTTATGTCCACGGAATCCTGGATGATGGGCGTCATCACGTGCAGAAGCCGAGTTGGGTGGAGCTGTGGCTCACCATGGGGCAGCTCACTCACTTCCCTGACACATGCTCTTGTTTTGCCATGAACACTAAGTGACCTCAAACACATTTTTTCCCTTGTAGCTAAAATTTTAGCTACAAGGGACTTGGAAAAAAATGAAACTCATGAGACAGCTATCTCTCTTGGCTCCTGAAAAGTCTCCTTCTTAATTGCACCAAGAAAGATGAAATGATGTTGCTGACCCCATTTCTCAGGAATGATAAATGGATTGCGTCAGCAATAAATGCAAGAATAGATACCAGCTAAGAACGCTTTCAGGGCTTTGTTTTTGCCTTATATGTTTATGAAGAATTCAACCAATTAAAAACTATAGCAAACTAGGGCTCAAGACATCACTTACTTTTTGAAAATTGCAAAGATTTCAAATATAAAATCACTGAAGATCTCTTGCGCACTTTGGACATCTTTTCCCCTCCCCCAAGTTCCACATAAACGAAGTTTGTTTCTTGCATTGTACCATTAACTGTGCCAGGTTATCAATTTCTCTTCTCAACAAAGTTTGGATGCTTTCCTTACAATTTCCTTGTAACATAATTATGATATTTTGAAGGAAATAAGAAGTCATCAGGAAATATTTTTTAAAAATTGCTGGCAAAAATATCTACTTAATTTTGGAAGGAACCAAGGCTTAAAGCTTAAGGGACAAAAATGGATAGAAAGAACTACATCTATTACATGGTCATGTAGAGAGAGGCTTATTTACTACTTGTACAAGGCAAACAAAATCTTCCATCTCTAAGAAAATCATTGTGTGAAACTTCTTTATGGGAGGTGGTGGTGGGAGAAAGTATCGGGAGTTCTTTTTCTTTGTTTATGTACTGATTTATACCCCACATTTTTCCACCAAGAGAATATGCTTGAAAGATTCAAGTGGTTTATTACTAAAAAAAATCAAAGTATGTTACTTAGTAATTGTGGTTCTGAACTAGATATGACTTTTTTTTAAGTGGAATAATTTAAAGGACAATTTCTCTATGTATCTATGTCTCTATGTATCTAGCTATCACTCTGTTGTTTATTTCACAACTATTTATTGATTCTGTTTTTTTCACAGTCTTAAGTACTGGGGACCAAGAAAAGTATTCGACTGAGATAGGTCTTCAGCCTGTTCAGCCTAGGGAGATTAGTTGGGTAGTCTTCACTTTGTTGAGAAATTGCATAGATTGTTATTTATAAACAAGGAAAAATTGTTCTTATACTCATGAGATGCTGGATTGTTTCACTGGTCTGGTGTTTCCCCAAACTTGGCTAATCATCAGATCATCAGAGAAACCTATTAACCATAAAGATTCAAAAACCTCCTCCTTGGACCTTGAATCCAGTGGGCCTGGGGGGTGGGTGTAGGAATCTCTTGTTTTATCAAGGAGTCAAGTGATTCTGATACTTAGCAAAGTATAAATAACATGGCACAAGGATATGAACTCTTACTGGGCAGAGACCACGTCTTGTTTACCTTACTGTTTAGTGTTTAACATAGTGCTGGGCACAGAAGAGGTGCTCAATAAATGTTTGTTAAACAGAATAGCAGACATCTCCACAAATAGCCTTTCTGGAAGGACTCATTTCTTGTCATAGTTCTGGCTCCATTTCTGTCTGTGCTCTTCAACTCTTGATGCTTTTCCCAAATGGTATAAACAGTCCTTTCTGTTCACCATGTCTTAGCATCTTCATGTCATCTAGATCAATAGAATCAGTCGGTAGAAAATTAATTACCCAGCAGGATATTACTCAATGTCTTTTGGCTTTCGGCCAGAGGATCTTTGAATAGCAAATCAGTGTCTACAGAGCTGGGTGTAGATCAGTATTAATAATATTAGAACTTGCGTTTATGTAATACCTTTCTCTTAGGACTGAAATCTTGTTTCAGACATTATTTAGCAAGCAAAATCTATTCATCCCTCTGTAGGTGTGTATGTTGTTTTAAGGATGCCTTACACATGAGTCTGGTTGATTGGACCACCAAGAATTTAGTGGCAATGATTCTTCCACCTGGCTGCTGGGCCTCAGGGTACCTGAAAAAGGTGTGTCCCAACAAGCAAAGGCATCTTCCTTTCAGACATGCAATAGTTTGACACTTAGTTTATAACTAGGTGTTACCTTAGCAGGAGTGGTGAAACAGGGCTGGGACAGGCCAAGGGAGGGGTGTCTTGGCAAAGAGGATATGGTCGGTGTTAGAGGCTTGTGACAGTCTGACCTGAATCTCAGATGAGAGGACAGGAAATATATGAACCAACAGGTCAGAAATGACAGTTGGTAGAAAGTGAAATTAAAGATTGGCATGCTGAAGAGATTTCCCTGAGGTCACAGGCTGGTTGACACAACCATGGACAGAACTGAACTTTTACCTAAAATCCAATCATCAAACCACATCCTGCAGAAAGAATCTTCAACATCCTCAAAGGTCTAACCAGTGAACTTGGTTGAGATGTGATTTGACATATGACTGTTTTGTCTGGGCAAGGCTAACTGAAAGTGTGCCCTCTGAGTTTTTTTTTTCCCCC
>NW_007732548.1:60096-61439 GCF_000696425.1 Galeopterus variegatus | reverse complement strand
CCCCCTATTGAATCCCAGATTCTAGAAGAAAAATTCCTGAGATTATTTATCTCATTGCTTCTGGGAACACATATGTGGAAGAACACTTCCTGGTCAAGATAAATCTCCATAGACAATTATGAAGCACTGAAGCTTTTCCTGACAAGGCACATATCTCTATACTATTGGTTAACAACTGATAACCAGCTAGCAAAAGATACTTCATCAAATTTCCCTTTGTGGTTTGACTTTTGCATATTCTGAGAAGACAAGTATGAATCACAGGTATTCAGCCATCAAACAGGTTCCCAGTATTTGCCAATCTCTGTAGTAACTTGAAATTTTCCCAGTTGGCTTCCAGCCAATAGGCCCTGTAGGCAGCATAAGATGCTTATGGAAACTCAGTTTGTGTGAATTGCTTCCAGGATCTTTGAACCTCAGGGATAGTAAATGTTTTACACAGTAAAGAGTACTAAGGAGATGTCTATTCTCCTCCACCCCACCTCAACTCCATCTTTTCCTCAGACGTAAACCTTATTCAGTATTTTGATTGAACTCATTCACCTCCTATTAAAGCTACGGCTAAAGAAGTGAGAATTAGCTTTTTCAGAGAGTTTATGATTTTCCCTCCAGAAAAAGAAATCTAATAATGTAATCATTAAAGAGGATTTTTTTAGAATGGAGAGGAAAATCTCATTTTCATTATAAGGGGAAAGTCAAAGACTGTATGTAGCAAAGAATAATAGTCAAGTAACAATTTCATCTATCATTTTTGACTCATTATGTGATATTGTACAAGCTATTTTACTCCTTCCTCTGGTCTCTGATAAACCTAGGAAAAGCCTATTATAGAATACATGGAAGCTACATTTGTTAAGCATCTTCTAAGAGCAGGTGACTTACTACTCATTACTGCTCTGCAAGATAAATATTTTCACTGCCATATTGCCACAAAAACTAAGCCTGAAAAGGGTTAAATAATTTTCCAAGATTACATAGTTAGCATTAGTGCTAGGATTTGAATTCCTGTCTGCCTAGTTTCAGAACCCAAGCAGCACCCCTCCTAACAGGGAGTTGGGGAAAGCTGCAAATCAAAAGACTAGTTTTTGGTTTGGCCTCACGACCAAGTATGTGGACTAAGGAAATTTCTTTTTTCTTTTTTCTTTTTCTTTTTTTGTGACCGGTGAGGGGATCATAACCCTTGGCTTGGTGTCGCCCGCACCTCGCTCAGCCAGTGAGCACACAGGCCATCCCTATATAGGATCCAAACCCGCGGCGGGAGCGCTGCTGTGGTCCTAGCTCTGCACTCTCCCGAGTGAGCTACGGGGTCGGCTCAGGAAATTTTATTCTTTCTAGTGTCTGCC
>NW_007732548.1:57063-59672 GCF_000696425.1 Galeopterus variegatus | reverse complement strand
GCACTCTCCCGAGTGAGCTACGGGGTCGGCTCAGGAAATTTTATTCTTTCTAGTGTCTGCCCCATCTGCAAACTATTTGCTCTTATTTTATTACACAGGTAAATTTGCAAGGGTCTATTTACAGCCCTGGTACCAACATTACAACCACAATGAGACCTAAAGATATCGAGGAAAACTCAAGCAGCAATATTCAGTTATAGAAGACATGCACTAAAAGGTTTGGCGCAGAGTTCACTCTCTGAAAGTGAACATTTAGGTAAATACCCAGGTGTCCCTTGCACAATCAGTGTCTAAAGAGCTGGGTGTAGATCAATATTGATAATATTATAACTTGCATTTATGTAATACTAGTATCCTTCTTTTAGGACTGAAATCCTTCTTCAGACATTATTTAGCAAGCACAATCTATAAATCCCTCTGTAGGTGTGTGTGTGTTGTTTTAAGGATACCTCACACATGTCTTCTAAATTATGTTTAGTGGTTGGTGTAGATCAGAGGATTGTTCTGTCTCTTGAGAGCCTTTAGAGTTTCTAGGTCTGCCTCTGTGGAGTAAAGCAGCAGCTTAATGCAGTGGTTAATTTACAGTGGTTAATTTAAGGATTGCCAGGGATGCCTTTTAAGGTTTTCTAAACTATTAAGCATTCTGGGACTTAGTGTAAATTGCTGTAAAAATTTAAGATTTCACCTTTGAAGAAATACATGACCTGAAAATACAAGCTTTATAAAACTATAAAAAAATCTGGGAAGTGGCCATGTAAGTTATCTTATCTGAATATAAGGGTAATTTCTGTTTTCCCTTTCATTAGGAATGCTTCCTTGTGCATCTGAAATAAGGTTTAATTTTCAGAAATTTGTTTTTCATGCAGCTTTAATAGGCCATACCTGTCTTCTGCAGCATCCCACAGTGGCAAGGATTCTGAGTAGCCTATCAGAAAATTTATGGTTTTGTGTTGGCTCTCCTATTAGCTAGCTGTGTGTCCTTGGCAACTAACCTAACCTCTCTGAATTTCATGGTCATTATTTGTAAATGAGAAGATTGGGCTATTTGAGATCTTACGGTCTCTGCCAGGTCTGAAATCCTATGATCTTACGGTATAGCATTTGGTTTCTGGGCAAAACAAACAAACAAACAAAACAACCCCAAACTAATGGTTTCCCTATGTTATTATATCATATATACTATTACTACTCATAATTCCTTGTTATCTGTTTTCTAGAATGCTATGGTATGAATTGGGTAGCTTTTAGAAAGAGCTCAGGAAGTATAACATTACATATACATTTTTATTTAAGGGGAAAAGTGTGTGGTTGCAAGTATTTGACAAAGAATCAAGTGTTGTACTTGTCCGTTACGCTGTTTAACACACACGCACAGATGAGGAATGTACAAACTGTGCAAAGCTGAGAGTAACTTTAATTTTATTCAAGAATGAACATTTTTATTTCTCAGTATTTTAGTGTTAGGATTGTAAACGTGCCTTTGTCCCCTTTTTTCTCCTTTCTGGCCAGATNATTCATTAGCTTCCCTTTGGCCAGGGCCAGCAATCTAAACTTCTCAGCTAGAAACTCAAGGATTTAGCTGAAAATAAAAGCCCTAAGCTTATTGGAACTGAGAAACCATAAGCCTCTGTTTCTCTCCTTACTCAACGTCACAACCTGTTCTTTTGTATCATTATCCTTTGTTCTGGATCAGTCTGGGTAAGAGCTTGAGTTAATCAGTTCCACTCCTTCAGAAAGTCTTTCTAATACCTTGACCTAAGTCAGGAGAAATACGCAAAATCTCCCCAGGAATTGGGGAAGACTTCAGTATTTTTAAACCANTATTTTAGTGTTAGGATTGTAAACGTGCCTTTGTCCCCTTTTTTCTCCTTTCTGGCCAGATAAGCAGACACGTTGTTTGACATAGCAAGGGTGTTGATGGTGTCTGAAAGGAAAACAATCTGAGTTTTGAACAGATTGTTTTTTATGGGTCAGCACTTTTGTGACTATAACAGACCGTGACTGATTAAGACAAATGATTGCTGGCTGTCTTGAAGGAAGGAGAGGTTCATTCAGTGAGTGACTACAGAGGGTAATAATTCTGGCCTTTGAGAGCTGCCAGGAATCTCCAGCCATTGAGCACCAGTCTAGCTCTGGAGGTCAAGGCTTGGCAAAACCCAGTCTCATTTTGAAAACTTGTTCTTACATTGGAACATGTCAGAGTCTCAGCTAAAAAGAATGACTGGTGATACCCTAATTAAAGACAACTCTGATAAGACCAAATAGATGTGATAATTCAATACAGAGCATGATCTTGCACTGAATTTTAGACTGAAGAAAAATATAGTGTAACTGGGACAAATGGCACAATTGGATTATAGACTGTGAATTAGAAAATAAAATTATGTCCATGTTAAATTTCTCAATTTTGATAATTATACTGTCATTATGTTAGAGAATGCTTTTTTTCTTAGGAACTACACACGGAAGTATTTAGGAGGAAAAGGTATGATGTACGCAACTCATTCTTAAACAGTTCATAAAAAATTATATACATAGAGACAGTAACAGATAAAGCAACTTTGCTTGCAACTTTTTTGTAAGTTTGATTAAAATAAAAGAGTTATCAA
>NW_007732548.1:26234-56167 GCF_000696425.1 Galeopterus variegatus | reverse complement strand
ATTCTTGTAAAGTTTGGGGATGAAGAAGGAAAAGGCATTGGTGGGTTAATAATAGAGAGAGGGCAATATGTTAGGGTCTTTTATGTTAATGGGAGTGTTTGTCTTTCCACGTGAATTTTCCATGTGGATTTTCGTTGCTGCGGGAGAAATAACAACATAATGCTGAAGATGCCAGTCTCATATTTGCAATTCCCACCCAAAGAGCTACCTTTGATCTCATCTGGAGTTCATATTCTGGGAGTCTTGGGGAATAAAAGTCTTTTCTTGCTAGTTCATGGTTGTAAAATCACGTCTGATTTGAGGGCTTCATATAAACTGCCTGTGAAGTAGAGGCTGCTTTGAAGGAATCTGGTCAGCTGTGACATTCCTGCAGGAGGAAGACGGTTCAGAGAATGCGGTGCTTCTTCGAAACAGAGATCTGCATCAGAGGTGTGAGGCTGAAAGAGGTTAGAAGGAGAGTTTTGCCTTCAGGGTGTCCCATCTCAGCTCTGGGTACTAGTCTGGGCAGGTAACGCTTTAGTTGACACCTTCAGGATGAACAGACAGGGAGAAACTTGTAGTCATTTTTCTTGGCAGGAGCTACAGCCCAGCCCAAGTTAATTATGTCTGAGAAGAAGAATAGTGTCTGGGCACCTGCAATTTTCAATTTGGTACTTCATTTTTCAGTGCCAAGTATTCTATCAAGCCATTCACATGGATCCTCACAAAGTCCCTTCCTGGTTTCGTGTTAGACAATGGGAACACTGACTTTATAAACTTCTATTCAATTGTCTGTGTTTACCGAGGACTTCATATGTGCCAGAGCTGATTAAGTTCTGTGCATGCATCCTGTCTTTGAATCTTCATAAAAACCCTGAGAAGGAGGTATTATTGTTGCTCCCACTCAGCGGTTGAGAAAACTGGGGCTTAGAGATTATCTTGCTCCAAATCACATGACTAAATAATGTGGAACTGATGCTTGAAATTAAGCCTACCAAAGTGAAAGACTCAAAGGTTTGTATAAAAGGTTTGTATGTTTTTCTTAACATTTCTATAAATTAGAAAATGAGCATTATTGGTCCTGATTTTATAGCCAGACTTAACTCAGGGATATTTGCCCAGAGCTATAGATTGGTTAGAGTTAAAGCCAGAATTGCTATTCTCTACTCTATTTAAATCTCTGCATTTCCTTAATGATAAACGTCACTAATGTTGGGGCTTAGGACACAATACCCCAAAGTGTGGTGCCCTGGCATGCTGCGTACTTTGAACTGAATGAGACGGGAAAGGCTCAGAAGCAACAAGCTCTCTCTGACCATGTCCTGCCCTCCTCTCACCTTCCCCCATTTCTTCCCAGAAGCAGATAATAGAAACAAGAATTCCTCATTCCCAAGGTGGGTCATAGAAATGAGGACTCTGCTGTCCCAGAGCAAGCCATGAAACCTAGAAGTGTCACTCTCTGGCCTTCTCCCTTCTCCTCTAAAGACCTCATGTGACAGATGTCCTGCCCTATACCCAGAGGAAGTAATGCTACACGGAGAGGCTGAGAAGCATCTTAACAAAAGGGACTTTCTGAGTTCTCCACTCAGTTTATTACCATGAGAGCATACCCTTTTTGTCCAATCATATTTCTACACAGTTTTCCATTCTTCATTGAACTGAAGAATAAAAATACCAATTTCCCCCAGGTCCTTGGGTGTTCATTTATGAAGACTCCAGTGTGATGTAAAACTTTGATTAAATAAATTTATTATGATTTTATATTGTTAATCTGTCTTTTATTATAGGAGTGTCAGCCATGACCCTTGGGATGGATGGGGAAGGGGTATTACCTTTTGGCACCTACAGTGGCAGTGTTTCGTCCTTAGAAAAGGCTCTGATTTATGGATTAGGAAAAGATAAGAAAATTACATTCAAAGGTATATAACTTGCCTCTCTACTGACTCTTTCTCTACAAACCATAAATATTCTCAGGTCTTTCATCTGAAATAAAACATAATAAAATAAAGCAAACAAAACAAGAAACCAAGCAACAGACACACAAAATCCACCTCTCTCAACTCGGCATTCTCCCCTAGCTCTAGTCCTATTTGTCTCTCTCCCTTAGCAGTAAAACTTCCTGGAAAAAATGTCAATAATTTCCATTTTTGTGTGTGTCTTTCCCCTTTTAAAACCTGCTGTGATCTGTCTCTTACACACATCTCCCACTGCACTGAAACTGCTCTGCAGAGGTCATTAATGACTACCTAATGTCAAATCAAATGAATCCTTCCCTTTTCCCCAAATTTGGTTGTTAAAATTTTAAATTGTACAGAAAAGTTGAAAGAACTATACAGTAAATACCCATATACCTAGTACCTAAATTCTACAATTAATATTTTACTATATTTTATTTATTTATCCGTCAATCTGCCTATATTTTTTGTTTGTTTTATTACAATTTCAACTAAGTTACAGACATCAGTATACTTTCTTCCTAAACACTTCAGCATGTTTATCATTGATGAGCATTAAATAACCCTGATTTTAATTTGGCATGGTATCTTGTCACATGCCTATGCTAAAATACCCAAATCCAGCCTTAATCTCTCCTGAATCTAGTATCCAAAGGCCTAATGAACAGTTGAATATCAGTCTTATAATTGTCTTTTCCTTGTGACAGCTTCTTCTTTACCTCCATGGTCTTTCCCTTTTGATACATTTTCTATCCCCCTCCCTTCTACCTACTCCTTAATCATTGGTGTGTTTGATGTTTTTGGCCTTCACTATATTCTCTCACATCTTTCCTACTTCTCTGTATGTAGGTTTAATTCCCCAAGAAACAGATGATAAGATGGGGATTTGTTTGTAGGGAGTTTAGTCCAGACTGCTGCTCTTAAGAACAATAGGGGACACAGTTGATCCCGAGCAGAGTTTGGATAGCTTTCCAGAACTGTCCTGAATCAAGGCAAGGTGGCTAGGTCTTCCACCCTTACATCAAGTGGTGATTGGAAGTCCATTGTCCACTTTGGGCCTTTTTGCTGAAGCTTCTATGATGTTAAGCTAAACTGAAACCCAGACTTTGGGAAATGCAGTACTGTGAATTGTTGTATAATGTGACTTGCCCTGGTTAGGGACTGCACTGACTCTGAGAATTATCGTTTGCCCAGGTAGCCTGTGTGTGTGTGTCCAGAGTTACCGGTAGGACACTAGAGGGATTCAAGAATTGGGGGAGGTGGACATATCTTTATCACTCTCTAGCAGAGAGGCCCTGAAGTGTGTCTGAACTGAGGAATGGGGTTGTCACATAGGGCCATGTAGGCTCTGTAATGCAAAACTCCAGGGGAGGTTGCCTTATCCCATAACCAAACCTGTTACAATTCCATTCAAATGATCTGTTTTCCCCAATTATTTTATGAGACAAGCACACACTCTTGAACTTTACATTTTATTCCCCCTCATTTTTATCCATAATGACTTTTTGTTTACTTGTTTTATCAATTATTGACAGTGTGCTGAAATCTCTGACTATAATTGTGGATTTATCTATTTCTTCTTTTAATTCTATTGGTTTTTGCATTATATGTTTTAAAACACTTATTTTAGATGCATATACATTTATAACTATTAAGTTCTTTGATACTTTTATCTTTATTAAATGTCTCTCTTTATCCCTAATAATATTTCTTGATCTGAAGTTTACTTTCTCTGGTGTTAAGTATAACCACTTCAGCTTTTTTATGCTTAGTGTTTACATATTATATATTTTTCCATCCTTTTACTTTAACTTGAGTCTTTGTACTTGAAGTGAGTTTCTTGGAAATGTATTTAGTTGGGTTTTGCCTTCTTATTTAATCTGATGATCTCTGCCATCTAATTTGTATGTTGAGATCATTTACATTTAATGTGATTATTGTTATGGCTCTATTTAAATCTATTACCTTGCTATTTGTTTTCTATTTATCCTATATCACTGTTGTGTCTCTTTTCTTGCTTTCTTTTGAATTGAGTATTTTGTATGATTGCATTTCCTCTACTATTGGTTTATTGTCAATAACTCTTTGTTTCATATTTTAGGTGGTTGCAATAAGATTTTTTTTTTTGACTGGTAAGGAGATTGCAACCTCTGGCACGGTGTGGTCCACCCCCTGCTCAGCCAGTGAGCGCACCAGCCATCTGTATATAGGATCCGAACCCATGGCCTTGGCGCTACCAGCGCTGCACTCTCCTGAGTGAGCCATGGGGCCAACCCTGCAATAAGATTTTTTAGCTTAACACATCTTTAACTTATCACAGTTTACCTTAAAATGATATTATACCACTTTGTATTTAGTGCAAGCACCTTACAACAGTATTTGTCCATTTTCACTTCCCATCCTAGGTAGTATTTTATATATAAGACCCATAATACATTGTTATTATTTTTAAGTAGTTATTTATCTTTTAAAGAGATTTTTAAAAGTTCTTTATATTTACCCACATATTTAGTGTTCCTGGTGCTTTTTATTCCTTTGTGTAAATCCAAATTTCCATCTGGTATTTTCCTTCTGCTTGAAGAACTTCCTGTGGTACGGGTCTGTTGGTGATGAATTATCTCAGCGTTTGTTTGTCCCAACAATCTTTATTTTGCCTTCATTTTTGAAAAATATTTTCATTGGATATAGAATTCTAGGTTGACAGTTGTTTTCTTTCATCACTTTAAAGATGTCATATCATGAAAAGCAAGCCCTGGAGTTCTGCACTACACAGCTACATTACCATATGCGATTATCCCATGTTCTAGTCCTTGTGCACTTCAGGGCCTCTCTGCTAGGGTGTGATAAAGATATGTCCTCCTTGCCTTCTTCTTGAATCCCTCTACCTTACTATTAACAACTCCGAGTAGAACACACACACACACACACACACACACACACACACGTTTTCTTGATCAAACCATAATTCTCAGAGACAGTGAAGTATAATTCCCTATGAAGGCAGAGAAAAAATTCTCAAGTCAGTGTTAACTGCCCACAGCACTTTACGTAATTCTGCATAGCACATTCAGTTCCCCTCTTATGATGTTCTGGATTTCATACTGTGTCTTACCTGTGCATAAGAAATTGGATTATTGGTATGAACAGTTAACAGAATTATCTTTTAACTTCCTCTTTTGCTTACACAAAGAACTGGCAAGTTTTTTGAAATTATTACTTTTTCCATATATTGAACCACATCAAGTTCTCATTCTGCTCCCAATCAGAAAGGATGTAGCTAGATGTTTGCTTATTTTTCATTTTCAATTACATTTGTGTAGTAGCTTTTCTCCTCTCTTAAAGATGGGACTGATTAATCTCTCTCTTGGGATCCTATTGTTTTCTGAAGATCAGTCATAACTCCTGTTAACACTTCTCTGTATTTGTTTACTTTCACATAACTTCTTTACTCTACATATCTCTATAAGAGAAAATCTATGACATATTTTTATGTTTTCACAATGTTGTGTAAGGCATGGAATATACTAATATTCTAAGAAATATTTGTTTAATGAATCAGTAAATGAATTAATGAAATACTAGGCAATTACTTTGGTGCCATTGCCTGAATCCTGAAATTAATCAAGGAGGCATGATGGTCAGTCTTGTTGAAAGAGTGTTGATTTTAGCAATATCAGCATGATTTCATAGCATTGTAGTGCCTCTTTGTCTGTATGGAATATATTCCAAGACCTCCAGTGGATGCCTCGAACTGTGGATAGCACCACCTGACTGCCATCAATCAGAACATGTTTCTATTCACGTCTTCTACCCACAAATGTAATGACTTTTTCATCTTTATGAAGCACTTATCATGCACTATTGCCATAACTTTAGTGTGAGGTGTGACAGCAAAACCAGCTCAATTTTTTTTCTTTCTTCACCATTTCACATATAGATGATTCATTCTTACCATAGATCTTAGCAACTTTAGCATACTTTTTTTTTCTTTTTTTTTGAGTTGAGAACTTTCTCATTTTCACTTACAGGAAGCACTTTTAGGCTTCTCTTTGGCATATCCGAATCACCAGCATCACTACTCTTGTGCTTTGGGGCCATTTTTAAGTAAAATGAGGGTTACTTGAATGCAACCACTGTGATACAGTGACAGTTGAGCTGATAACTAAGATGGCTCCTCAGTGACTAACAGGCAGGTAGCATACAGCTTGAGTATGCTGGACAAGGGGAAGGTTCTGGGTGGGATAGAATGGGACAGTGAGAGATTTCAGCACGCTACTCAGAATGGGGTGAAATTTAAAACTCATGATTATTTCTGGAATTTTCTGTTACATATTTTTGGACCACAGTTGACTATGGGTAACTGAAACTGCAGAAAGTGAAACTGCAGATAAGAGGGGACTACTGTCTGTTTTGTGAAGCCAACATGAAGATTAGAACAAGGAGCTTGTTTGGGGAAATAAACCTGGGATCTACAGGAAAAATCTTTCAATGTAATCAATACACTTGGAGAAATCATTTAGTAGCTACCTTTTGAGAATGTCTGCTGTAAAAATATACGAAATGCCTAGTAGCAACTGGATGAAGAGTATTTCATTTGAAGTGGTTGAATTGTTTCATGTGAGAGGCCAAACCGTGACATTAAAATGTCTGAAAGGGGACTGGAAACATGGCAGAGAATCCAGGCTTATTTCTATAGACTTCTCCAGACTGGAGCCAAAGGAGTCAGGAAATTAAGGCAGAAAAGTCTCTGCTATCTCCCCTTTTCTATTGCCTGGACTTCAAGTACAGTGCTTTGGCAGAATCCTAGAGACCAATAGTTTGACCAATGCAAATATATAGTCACCATTAGAAATGGACAGTAGCCTACTGACTCTTGATATAGTCCACAGAAAATTTTATTTATTTATTTTATATGCTGGTAAAATATCCATTAGCAATTTTCAGAGTTAACACCACAAAAGTGACAGAAGGACTCATGTACATGAAATACTTGGAAAAGGAATAAGTAAACAGGAAAAGTTGCTCTATACATGTTACCAATGGAGTTCAGGAGGACATTTATTAGAGGTAAACAGAGGGTGAAGATTTTGTATAATTTAGTTCAGGAGCCATTTGCACCGAGAGAACCTTGGTAAGAACTATGAACTCTGGACTCAGACAAATTTGTTTTTTAGGAGAGAAACGGTTTTGCATGTTAGAAGGACAGCAGAATTAACACCGTTCTTCCTGTTTATAGGTCGGATTTGTGGGGCAGATTTGGCTGGCAGTCAAGTGGTTGCATTTCCTAGTCCTACATCTGGGAGAATAAGCCATGAGTTACTATGATTATAAATATGATTGCCATAAATGCACACATACATCTTCAAACACAAGCATAGACGCCCTCTCATATGCCTTCTCATAAATGGTGCCACAATTCGAACACAAACTAGACCCTGTATATCGTTATTTGCATACTTGTTTTTTTTCTCCAACAGGTGACTGAAATTCAGAAGTTATTTGTAAACTACTTGCAGCTATAACCACAAACTCAGAATCTCTCAAGACAGTGTGTATTTAATTTGGTTACCCGAATTTTTGGTGTATATGCTTTAGCTTGTTATATTTTACTACTGTATGCAAACAAGTCAAATTGAATTTAATGTAGTTCTGGGACATGTGCAATTGATATACTTGCTCAGGTATCATTTATAGGACAGCAGTGGCCTTTTTGGCTTATGATATAAGGTCTGAGCCTTCAACTGAAAGGTATCAGTGATGATTCTGTCCTGTTTTGCAGCCGTACAGTTGTGCTCACCTAAGGCTGTACTTCCAATCATAAATCTTCAAGACGGAGCATGCCTCATGCTCAAGTAGAAATTATTCCTTTGATTAGATTTGAATACATTCGAAGTCCAGAAATCCAGCTCCTCCTAGATTGGTCTCTAAGAGACTAAATATCATGCCCTTGACCTTCTTGAAAATTTTGCATAGTGATTTAAAGAGTGTTCTCTAGAGTTCGAGAACATGACTTTGTGAGCTCCTTACAAGGTCTCTATTTTCTCATTTGTAATATTTTTGCTATTAATAACATCTATAACAAGATTATTTTGTGTAGCCTATAAAGTGCCTCTCACAGTGTTTGGTACCTGGTAAGCACTCAGTAAACATAAGCTATCCTTCTTACCATGAAACAATTATTATTATACTACAAGAAAGGCTTAAGCAATCTCTATCATCTATTTACTCTAAGAAAGTGGTCAGGTCTGCTGAAGTCCTGGTAAATATTAAGCTTCATGGAAGATCAAGTACATGTAAATTGCTATGTTATATGCATCTCAGATACACGGAAAGAAGCCAGATGTGGCCGTAAATTTTACTAGGGCTTTATTTTTTTAAGCATAATGATATGAGAAAGCCAAGTCAAGTAAAAAGCATTATGAAATCAGCACTATTTTAATATCACATTAGTAATTACATGAGATTATCCTAAAGTGATTTTTTTCAAATGACTTACTCTATCACTGCAACCAGAGCATTTTGTACACACATACACAAGCATACACTTGCACGTGAACAAGTAACATCCAGTTATTGATTTAGGAACAAAGACTCCCTGAAGGAATTTTAAAAGCTATGCCATGTCCCAGCATGCCATTCTATATTTCACATCCATTTCTGAGTCAGCAGAAATGTGTATAGAATCATAAAGTCTGAAAACTCCCCTGCTAGTCCATGAAGTCAGAACCCACACATGGGGGTGGTGTGAATTACTTATCCTATCCTAGGTCTGGAACATATCATTACCACAATATTCATTGCCTATGCAATCATCAGGGCTCATGGTAATATAAGAATAGCTGGGGCATGAAACCACAGTAAATTGTCAGGATTGTCTAGCATATGGTGGATCAGACACAGATATTGCCTTCTGATCTTTGGGGAAGGAATATCATACTGTAGGCTGGGCAGCAGGCCACTAACTTGGAGGCTGAAAATTCAAATTGTACTTTCCTTGCTAACCTATGGAGTAATCTGCAGCTAGCCACTTGGGTTTCTTTATATGTAGATGAGCATACACTCAGAGCCTATCTATATGTTTGCAAATAGTCTTCAGAACAAGCATTAAGGCAAAGGAGAAAGCCTCAATCCAAAGTCCTCTGATGTTAAGGGCCAAATCCACAAACCATTCTGGTAGAGAGAAAAGGTGATCAGTCCCCTATCAAAACGTTATGTGATGATGTTTATAAACTAGCTGCTCAATTACCGTGGCGTGGCCTCCCTGCAGATTCATCTAGTTGGTGCAGAACCTATGATCTCTCCAGTGGTTCTCAGTTTGCTCAGGGCAAACTGGATCAGCATAATATAATAGTAAAGAACGTGGGCTATGGAGACAGAGGGTCAAGTGTTTGCATCCAGACTCTGCCATTTACCATTGCTTTTGGGCAGGTCACTTAACATTTTTCAAACTGTCTGCTCATCTGTAAAGTGGGAAGGAGTAATGGGATCTTCCTCATGCTATGGTTATATGGATCACATAAAATCCTTGGCTTATTGTTTAGTTTATAGTTAGCTGTTGATAAATGTAAGGTGATGATATTGTTATGCATCCAAAATGTATGGGGTACTTACTATTTTAGACTACGAAAGTGTAGCCCAGAAGTTCATAGGTATTAATTCCCAGGGGATTCTGAGGAATATGTGCCAGGAAGGATCCAGGAGCCAGTAAAACATAGGGAGATTTTGAGGATAATGTATGATCAGTTAATGTCAGCATAATGAGGCATTGTATGGAATCTTCAACCCTGAAACAGCTTAATAATATTTTTTCCTAAAGGTTGCTGTGAAAATTTAATGAGATAGGGTACACAATGTAGTTGGCACTTGGCAACAAAACATTTTCCTCCTTTTATTTTTTGGGTGCACTTGCCTTGGACCTCTGCAGCTTGAGTTCGTCTCAGGGCAGGTAGTGCACAGTAGGAGCTGGCCCCATCTCAAGAGTTCTCAGCAGATGGACTTCACCTGGAGGCCTCCTGGGGCATAGGATTGGTTTCAAGGCTGCTTTGGGGAGTGGGATTGTATGAAAGGAAGGCAGTGTGATAGGTTCCTCCTGGAATCTCTACTCGCACTTCTCATATGTCTAAGCTTTAGAAAGCATCTCAGCTCAGATGCCCTCTCCTCCATTAAGCCTCTTTGATCCCCCGTTTCCACCCCCTCAATACAGGAAGTCATTGCTAAGATCGCTAAACATCCATAATCTCTTATTAACACTTATTAGCACTGTCCAATAGAAATATAACGTGAGTCAGATATGTAATTTTACATTTTCTAGTAGCCACATTAAAGTGTTGAAAAGAAACAGGTTTGAGTAACTTTAATATTTTATTCAATTAAACAAATTAAATATTTTATTTAATTTTAATATTTTATTTAAACATTTTATTTATTCCAAATATTATTATTTCAACATGTAGTCGATATAAAACTTACCAATGAGCTATTTTACATTTTTTTTGTATTGCATCATCAAAATATGTTGTGTACTTTATACTTATTCCACATTTCAGTTTGGATAAGCCAAATTTCATGGGCTCAATGGGCACATGTGGCTAGTAAGCTACCATATTGGCCCCACAGGTGTATACCTTTCATGTGGCATTAAGGTGTGTCTAGTATTTGCAGTATTTATGTAATGCTACAGATGAGTTATTAGACTGTGTACTCTTTAAGGACAGGATCCCTGTATGATTTGTCTTTTTTCCTTTTACCATGCACAGCACAGCATTTTGCATGTAATAAGCACTCAATAGGTTAAATAAATCAATATGTTAACAAAGAAACAGATGAATGAATGAATAAAAAAAGTGAAAACCCCTGAAGATCCTGTTTTTTTCATCTGGGAAACTGGCAACCTGGCACTGGCCAAAATGTTGCTTTAATTGTTATAGTCATATGATCTCTTAGTACTAGACTTCTACTACTCCATTTTACCAATATTTACCACGTACCTGCTGTAACTAAGGCATTGCGCTAAGTGCTGCAGAGCATATCATACTAAATAAATACACAGTTACTGCTCTAAATGACCTTAGTTTTAGTGATTCCCTAATTTAGGGATAAATTACAGTTTCCTGCATATCAGCTTTAAAGAGGAAGACATAACTCATCATGCTGTGAAGTAATCTAGAATCTCGTACACCTAAAGAGTTAAATTTATTTGCCTAGAAATTTGTCATTTTAACTATGCCAGACAACTTTCATAAAAGGCATTTTTTCCCCCATATCCCATCATTTTAGAGGCAAGCAAAATAAGGGAGTATTTTGAATTCACATTACTAACTTGAAATAAGTTATCCCCAAGGACTTAAGAACTTAATATTTTGTGCTTCAAGGAAAAAAAATTGACACTGAGTGCTATAAATATATCAGGGACCAATCCAACTCAATGGTGTGGGCACATAAATTCCCTAAGAGAGTTTTAAAATCCATGTTCTGGCCCTGAACACTTGATTATGTCTTTGGACCTTTGGCCAGCAGAAAATGTTTACTTGTCTGATGCCTTTCCTGAATTGGGAGTTCTTTGGAGTCAGGAGTCGATCTATTTATCTATCTAACCCCTTCATACCTATCTACTTACCTACCTAACTACCTTTCATCTATCCAATTGTGTACTTTACACGATTTCTGGCATATATTGGGAATTCAGCAAATGTCTGTTGAGAGAATATTACAAAGTAAAATCCATGATGGTTTTCATTTGTGATTCATTCCATGAATCCTCTGAGATTAGTAATCTGCATTTGACAGATGAGGAGAAAATGCGAATGACTAGGGTCGTGCACTCTATTATAGTTTCTTATTCACTGACTAACCCTATCCACAGATCTGTGATGTACTTTCCTAAAGTGTTTTTACTTCCTCACACCTTTCCCCCTTTATCTGACTCACATTGTTACAACCCTTACATATTAGTCATTTCAAAACCACAGGACTCTGAATCATTGATGGGTCCTGGGTTACAATGAAATGCATCCACTAGGAAATGAGAGCATTTCTAGGAAACATCTCAGCGCCACGTGCCTGTTTTGTTAAAGTTCCAGGCTACCAACCTGGACCCATCTAGAGCAAAGTACTGGAGTCAATCTTCAGTATCCCTGTAGGTAACTGAGAAGCGCAGGAACTTTTATGAATACTGGCAGAGTTTCTCAAGGCTATTGCAGGAGTGTGAATTACTGCCTTTTAAACTTATTTCAACCACTTATGATTTTGATAATCAAAAGGTATAGTATATGACAGAGAAACGAGCTCTTACAGAGCAAAACTACAGTGGGCATCAAACTGTTGTCCTTTTCCTGCTCTAGGTTCATTTGCATGTCATTAGATGCTGACTTCTGTGGTTTGTTTCTAGACATAAAACTTGGTTGTCAAAGCCTCTCAGGCTAGAAGCCTTTAATCTTCCTATCTAACCATCTTAACATGGGTTATGTTTGTTTTTATAAACATACTAGTAAAAGATTTGAAGCAGTTTGGGCTCCGTGAGAAACAAACATGCTGACTGAATAACTGAATGGATCATTGGAAGGCTCTAGTGTGGCTGTTTTACCAGTTATGAAATCAAAGGCTGTTTAATCTCAGTCAATGTTTTTGTCACAATAGCTGCCTACAGACTAGGGAGGTTACACATCAATCTAGAATTTTAACATTTTTATATATTATTACTCACCATTAGTATCTTAGTACTTTAATTTTTTCCAGTTAAAGATAATTTGCTTCTTTTTTTCTTAAAAAAATATTGCAATAATTGAGCCAATTCTTTGGAAACATTTCCAATTTCTTTTGGGACTATAAAGCTCTACAGGATTTCAGCTTCCTTTTGAGCCAATTTGGTAAAAATAGCATATGAAGCCAGAGTACTGACAAGTGGGACTCATAACTTAGAATCAAAACGTTATCATTTCTACTTGCTCCCATCTGAACCCATTCTGTGGGTCTAGTTCTTCTCTTTCTTTGACCCCATATTTTCCTCCCTGACTCTTAGAAATTTCATTTTAGAATTAATATGTCAAGCCTGCTGTAATAATTAAAAAACAAACAAAAGCTTGGTGTGTCCCTAATTTAGTCCTGCTTCAGGTCAGCCTACAGGGTGAAGGGCATGCTGGTGGCTTCTCTAGCTCTCCCACCTTGTTCCTCTCTTCCTCTTCTCCCATTTTCTCGGGGATTTTGGGCTCCTGCAAGGTGGAGGGAAGAAGGGGGCAGGACAGTCATATTTGCAGGACACAGAAACAATCTGGAACTGATTTCCTCTGATGGAAGCAATGGTTTAAATCAAACTCTTTGCCCCTGGGGTGCAGTGTGGGCTTTCCAGAGATCCCGTAGGGCCCCCTAGGGGCACCTCTCTAGACTAAGGCAAGCCTCTCCTTCAGCTGGTTACATGACTTCCCCATGCACTTGTCTCAAGTCTGTTTTCATTAAGGTTTCTTGCCCTAATAGATACTCTCTTGGGTGGTGTGCTGGATTGAATTGTGTCCCCTCAAAAGATATGTTGAAGTCCTAACTCCCGGTACTTCTGAATGTGACCGTTTTTTGGAAATAGGTCTTTGCAAATATAATTCACTTAAATAAGGTCATTAGGGTGGACCTTAATCCAATACGCATGTGACCGGTGTTCCTATAAGAAGAGAAGACAGAAGTCCGCAGGGAAAATAGCATGTGATGACAGAGATTGGAGCGATACAACAGCAAGCCTAGGAACACCAGAGAAGGCTGGCAACACCAGAAGCTCAGATGGGCCAAGAAGGGTCCTCCCCTAGGGCCTTCAGAGGGAGCATGGCTCTGCTGACACCTTGATTTTGGACTTCTAGACTCCAGAACTGTAAGAGAATAAATATCTGTTTTATGCTGCCAAATAGCAGCCCTAGGAAACAAACAGAATTATCCACATTTATATTGATCTGCATCATAAATTGCATAGTGTCCATTGACAGCCATTACCAGAAGCTGGGAAGAGGCAAGAAAGGATTCTATCAGAGCCTCAAGGGAGCATGGCCTGGCTGACACGTTGATTTCAGACTTCTAGCCTCCAGAGAGAATACACTTCTGTTGTTTTAAGCACCCAGTTTGTCATACTTTGTAACAGTAGTTCTAGAAGATTATATAGATGAAATTCCATTTGAGATGACTATGACATCCCACTGCAGATTTCCCATTTAGCCTCTCAGGAATTATGCACATTTAATCTGCCATTAGTGAGAAAGCAGTAATTTTCCAGCTTTGCCACTGGAGTCTGTTTGTAAGGGTGAGTCAGGTAGCAGCGCACAGTGTGTCCTAGACCTCAGGGAGTATGGGGGCAGGGGTAGGAACTGAAAGTGAGCCAACACTCGTTCATTTCCAACAACCTCAGCCCTTTCATAGCTTTTCTTTGGTATTAGGCTGCAGATAAGAAACCTCTCTTGCAGGATCTGCGCAGGTCATTTAGCGCCTCACTTTGGAGATTGCGAGTATTGCACCTGTTCCTTTAGTTTCTGCCTTGTGGAGCTTTTGCCAAAACCGGAACAGAAATAGGCCTATTTTGACATTCTGATTTAAGCCTAAATTTTTTTTACTACATTTTCAAATTTATTGATATTTAGTTGGACAGAATACTTTTTAAAGTTTAAAACGTCTTCAATATGTTCCCTTTCTGGTTCTTATGCTGCTTATATTGGTTTTTTCTCATTTTTTTTTCTCTATCAAACTTGCTGACCTTTATTTTGTATACTGTATTAGTCTTTTAAAAGAATCATAATGTGTAATTAAATTACTAAAACTGTTTCTGATTTTATAAATGATTCTTATTTAATTATTCCTCCAAACCAGAATAGTAAAGTATGATGCATAAAAACACACAATTATAATACTCTTCAATAAATAAATTATGATTTAGTTACACTAAATACTGAATTTATTACAAATTAATTACAAAGAGTATATTAATTAATCTTTTTCTGACTTTTAAATCAATCTTTTATAATATTTTATAAATGGATAAATTATATTAGATCTATAACATAATAAACTTGACTTTATTACTTTTAGTAATCTTATATGTTTCTTTCTTTTTTTTTCCTGACTGGCATGGTGTGGTCTGCACCACTCTCAGCCAGTGAGTGCACCGGCCATCCCTATATAGGATCCGACCCTGCGGCCTCGGAGCGTTTCTTTTTTTTTCCTGACTGGCATGGTGTGGTCTGCACCACTCTCAGCCAGTGAGTGCACCAGCCATCCCTATATAGGATCCGACCCTGCGGCCTCGGAGCTACCAGCACTGCACCCTCCCGAGTGAGCCACAAGGCTGGCCCATAATCTTATATGTTTCTTATAAATTTATTTTCCATGATATTTTAGTCTTTACAACTCATAACAAGTTTATTTTAACTTAAAGTTAGTTTTTTCCTGCAAGAAAATAAATCTGACCTAGTTGAAGTACTTGATAACCATAACTGGCTTTCCAATTAAATTATAGAATGGAGACTTTCTATATTAGTTATGTGGTGAAAATAATAAATATTTAAATATATTATTTATAATATTTAAAGCACATAAAATTAAAAAGTCTGTTTTGGAAATTATATTGGAAAAAGACAATAAAATTAATCAATTTTTCAGTCCTCTCTGAGTATGTATATAGTTTTATGCAAGAAGACTCTAAGTGAAAGGGCATCATATATAATTAATAGTAATTTGATAAATCTTGGTTATGAGAAAGTCAATTACTCAAATAAATAGGCAATAGTTTTGTTTTGTTGTGTTGTGTTTTGAGTGGCTGCCCAATATGCGGAACCAAATCCTTGATGTTGGTGTTATAAGGTTGAGCTAACTGGACAGCCCTTAGGTAGTAGATTTTGCAAGTAAAATGTTTTCAATTCTTTGCTTTCAACAAAATTTCAGGAGGCCTTAATCAGGTTGTAAGCTGGTAGACCAAAATAATCTGGGGTAGTGATCATTACGAGATCTTTGGCATTGCTAATAATTTAAAATTCTAATTTTTCTTTACTTAGAATGACATTAAATAGCAAATAAAACCACCAGGACAATTCAAGAATGAGGTTCCAGGAGAAAAGAGAAGGATTTATATATTATTATCTTTGACAACACTTTCTCCTGATTTTGACCACATTTTCATTTTGCACTAAGTCTTGAAAATTATGTAGCCGATCTTGCTCCTCCCTTTACTTGGGAAAAGAGCCAACAAACAAGCATAATATCACCCTTTCTGGGGAGTGGAGTGAGTTGGGAAGGTGGGGTGGATCAGGAGAGCGACCAGAGTCGCCTGGTTGTCCTGCTGTTTTTCCAGTGACTGGGTGGTAAGTTCAGTACTGGGCTGGGTGAGTAGACTCCTGACTCCAGGCCATGTTCTCCATTCCAGCTGTACCAATAACAAAGTGACAGTTTGATGACCGTCTGACTCCAGTGTTGCCTTCTGAAATGGAAATAGAGTAAAATTTCAGCAGAGAACTTTGTCTTCTCTCTCTCAAATAGACCTCAAAGTCTGATGATATGTTTGTTGTAAAAAAACCAAACAAACAATAAATCATTAGGAAACAGTAGAATAATAGTCCTAACTTTTTTATTTCCCATCACTAGACTCAGGGGGCAGATTTTAGTAGGAAGACAAGGGGAACTTCCTTGCTAAATTGGTTCAGGGATGCTGGAGCCTTATAGTGCAGTGGTTAAAATAGAATATAAGCTTATGGAATCAGCCAGAAGTGAACTCGGTCCAAGCTGTTGCCCCTTCCCCAGTGTGTGACTGAGCACTGATTTCCTCACGCACGTCTAGCTCATAGGCATGTTGCGAGGATAAAAAAAGGCAATGAAGGGGACTGCTTAGCATGGGGTATGTTACAGAAATCCTCCATAAATGAATGTTAATTCATTATTATTGCTAGGGTTTGCAAGTAATTTTCACACAGGAGAGGATGATTCCTGGGCTCTTCATTCATTTCCATACTCCCCACTTCCCTCAGTCCCTACGCCCTTGCTCTTCCCCTCGCCCTGATGAGCACACTCATTATGAACATAGACTCATGGGCCATGACTGGATGCAGAAATATATTCAGAACAGCACATTCAGGTAAGATGAGCAGGAGGAATGACTCTCAGACATCCTTCCAGGTGTATTTAATGATTATCAGTGCCCCCACGTTGTATGTGATGATTGATTCCTTCCCATGTTGATCATTTCTCCCACAGACACTGTTGAGCGACTGCTTTGTATTAGGTACCCTCCTTGCACTCAGGGAGGTTGTGGTCTAAAGGGTGAGCAAACATATCATTTTAGTGAGGTGTCACGGTGATAGAGGGCTATGGTAAGAACTGCAGGAGCATGTAGGGGGGCTCCTAATGCAGTCAGAGTGACTTCCAGAAGTCTTCTTGGAATTGATAACAAGTTAGATGACTTTTAAAGAAAGAATAGAAATTAGCCAGGTGGGTAAAGAGGTACCTGGCAGGAAGAGCTTCCAATATGAAATATGGAGTTCTGTGAGACAGACCTTTATGGGTTTAAAGAACTAAAATATTAGACAATGACCATTTTTATTCCTTGTTTTCAGAGCATGAATTGATAACAAGTTAGATGACTTTTAAAGAAAGAATAGAAATTAGCCAGGTGGGTAAAGATGTACCTGGCAGGAAGAGCTTCCAATATGAAAATATGGAGTTCTGTGAGACAGACCTTTATGGGTTTAAAGAACTAAAATATTAGACAATGACCATTTTTATTCCTTGTTTTCAGAGCATATTTTTCCATTCCTTGCTTTATACACCATGATGTCCAGAAAATAAAAATTAGAGACTAGTTTTGTGGTCACATAAATGGTTATAATAAAACATCTCTTTGGCCTAAAATAATTTTAAGTGTTTCATATACTCAAAAATTGTGAAAAACTGTACTCTAATGTTATTGCTTCATATCTCTTTATCAGATGACTTATGCTGCATTTTTCTGTCTTTCTTGAGAAAATCGACTTTGACCAAATATGCTTATGAAGAAATGGATTTATCAAATACTGTCATTACTTCATTGTAATGACTCATGATTTAAACCCCTGGACTTCACATCCCTTTGAATGACTTCTGTTGTTTATTTGTGGAAATTCCAATGGGGTGGAATACAATTTTTATTTTTACTTTCAATTCATGATTTTGCTATTTAGTCATGTTTCCTTGATAGGTACATGTTAATCACTTATTCTGTTCCAGGCACTGTGCCAGAAACTGGGAATAAAACCATGAACAAGACGACTCTGCTCTTAAGCAACTGCCATCTAATCAGTATGTTGAGCGGTGTTGGTGGGATGGGGGCTGAAGCAGGAGAAGGATGGGTGGGGAGTGAGGACATGGAGAAGTCAAAGGGCAGTCACAATGCAGCTATGATGTGGGGGACAATGTGCAGGGTGCTATGAGAAAAATACCCCAGCTGGGATAGTTCATCTAAATGAAACTAGGGCAGAAGGGGAAGAGGAAAAGATACAATTATAAGAAACTTTCATGTTTACAATGTATGGAGATTTCCTGATAAAAGAAGCACCAGAGGCCTGAGTGAAACCGTCTTGGGTTTTCCAGTCCCCTCGACAACTACAGGCACACGAGAGACTGAGACATCCCAGACGAAACCAACAAAACACTGAGCTGTGATCAGCTTCAGATTGCAGAATCATGAACAAATAGATGGTTGTTCTTTTATATAACCACATTTTGAGGTGGTTTGTGACACAGTAATGGCTAATACAAACACTTAGGTTAATTATTCATCCAAGCACAAATTCCTTCCCAAACCCACTCCCTTGTACCTTTTACCTGGAAAATCTCTTTTATAGTGTGTCATCATACTGTTCCTCAAGTTGCTCATGGTTTGGGAACAAGATTTTGTCGTTCTCTAGTACCACTTCTTGTTTCCCTACCTATCCCAGTTTCAGCAAATATTCATTGGCCTAAATACTCTGGGGCAGGGGAATATCTTCATGGAGAATGGGATAGCCCAATCCAAGATGAAATTTTCTTCTTCTTGGTTTTATTTAAATGCAGTATATGGCATTACAACCAGAAATGCCACAGCCAAACAGGAATGTCTCTAAACAATTAAAAGAATTGTTTATTACCAACAAGGAGGCATGGTTTCTCAGGAAAAAAAAGGATAACATTTTTTTCCTCCTGTAGAGCAGTTAATTAAGCTAGGAGTGTGAACAACCCTTAGAAACATTTCTTGTTCTATCTGAGGTATCAGTGGTAAGGAATGCCAAAGGAGAAACTGGGCTTACCTTGGTTGGAGGAAGAGAGTAATTCTGAAGGATCATGTTTGTGTTAGAGGAGAAACAACTGGTCTGTGTCCTAAAGAGATCATTTCCTACATAAGAAAGTGATTTAGTTCTCTAAAAGGAACTGAGATGTAGGTAAGGATGGATCATGGATCTATCATCTTTCTCAGGAACACTATTTTTAAAAGTTGTACCCCAAAATTATGCATTGTGCATTACACAATTGAATGTGTTCAATCATATTTTGCAATAGCAAATGACAAGTTTTGTTAAGACAGGCAGTCTTAACTCTGACAAGATAGCTCTCCAGAGTCTTATTACATGAGAGACTACAGAATCAGCACTTATTCTGGAAATTTGCAACAGTTTGTGCTGAAGTGACCCTCTCTGAGCCTTGAGAATTGGCAAAGAGAATGGGATATAAAAGGCAAAAACTATTTATTTCTTTATTAACTAAATGTAACCTAAACAGAATCCAAATGATGACTCCATAGCAATGAACTAGTTTTGCTTAGCAAAGATTTGATGAAATATGTGATAATACTTACCATTACATCATTGAAACTTGAGACAAATATGAAAGAACAGTATAATCTTATCACTTCTAAGCACTTGTGAAAGACGGCTTTGATATCAGGTTCTATTTATATGACTTATGCAGTTAAATTTTTCTGTGAAAAAAGTTTTATTGTGTACTGAACCTTATTCGGAGTGATTTCTGGCTTAAAACTCCTCCCAGCAGCATCCTCAATAACCTTGCCAATTACTCTTCTGACACTCATATACTCAGCAAACTTTTAATCTACTCAAATGTTTGTCTTTGCTCCTTCTACAATTTGGCTGCCAGAAGAAGTGATACAATTGCACAAAGGGTGCTACTGAAAATCTGTAGATAGTTTTCAGTTCAGTGCAACAAGTTATTTTCACATCCTTTATCAGGTCTTTCACTAACTCACCAAAGGAGCTATTCCAAATTGTCATCATTCCTTTCGAGAACAAGGCACACTTCTACTTTCCTTTATTTTAGCAAGTGATTGCTTTAGGCAGAATCTGTCAAGAAAACAAACTGCAGTAGGTATTTTGACAGAGGAAAGTGAATATAGGAGATTGGTTACAGAGGAATTGAGAGACTGAAAAAACATAAGGGAAACTCAGAGATAACCCAGAGATAATAAGTGCAAGAAAAAGCTACCATCTCTTAAAAGTGGGAAAACAAAAAGAAAAATTGGGGGTACTGAACCAAGAAGCTCAGAGTAGAGACTATGTGGAGCTCGGACCTCTGAGGAGGGAGGGTGGCCTGGGTGCTGCCAGTACCTCTGAAGGAATGCAGTGAGGCTGACATAAGTGCTAAAAGATGCTGGCAAAGAAATCTGGAAAAATATATTTGCAGAGTCTCAGTGCCTGCACCATGGAAAGCAATATAGTAGCATTTGGAGAGACAATAGCCAAATAGCTAGTGTAGTCCACCCTTTTGCTCTATGCCTTAGCCTGTTTTCTTTACAAAACGTGTGTGTGTGTGTGTGTGTGTGTGTATCTTGCAACAAAGGCTTATGTACTACTATGTAATTGAGCAACAGAGCAACGGGAGTTAGGGAAAAGGTGGAGCATGCTTTGATGCTCCATTTAGAACCCTTTTCAAGGCCATTCCCCAGATGCTCAGCATTTCAGCTGTTGAAGGCTCATAGTCATGCTGTGTGTGGGGATTGCCCTTGTCCAAAGAAAACTGTCTTACTCAAAGTTACTCTCTCTTCCATGGGGTGGTCCATAGCCAACGTCTGGGCATTAAAAGCACAGAATGCTTGCCTTAACTTGACAACTCTGAAGAGCCATCTTGGCTTCAGAGCTTCTCCAAGATTGTCTGGGGTACAGTTAAAACTTCATGGCAGGTCAGCTCGTCCCTCTGACTTTCCACCACTCTTGTCTTCTTCGCTTCCTTACAGGTGTATCTCACAAGAGCACTTCCCTATCAACCTGCATGCAATCCTCCATCTCTGTTTCCAGGAAATGAATGCAAGCCAGTGGAACAGGACTGATCCTGTCTCTAAAATGGAATTTTGGAGATGGACCACTGACTGGTTGGTTGCTACTGAGGACAACATCACTGACAGTAACTGGAATGCTGATAATCATTGGCATGCAAATGAAGTATAATTGTTAAAATGTTCACCAGGGATGAAATAAGATGGCATATAGGTAGAAGGGGACACACCGGGTGATGCAATATTTCTGGCACTTGAGGGGTATGAGGGAAATGATAACTATAATAACTATGGTATTGGTTGGCTTTCCTGAGCACCATTGAATCACTGAAGAGATGGTGACAGGCATACAGTGATTATTCACCAGTTCAAGGCAGAAATGTAAAAGCCAGATTGTTTCCTTGTTAGCATTCAAGGAAACCCTTATTTCCAACACCCAGAGGACAGAGTGGAAGACAGGGTCAGAGTTATTAGAGTAGCAAGGCTTGAGAGAAGGTTGAATTCTTCTAGCAGATGTTTTGCATCAGGGTCAGGGAACTAATAGGAAGCAGTAGGACCCTAAGACTTGGGAAGGGGAAATATGAGTAGATTCACTTCAGAAACCTGAGTCCCCAGAGTACCCAAAACCTTGAAGTTCCATAGAAATCGTTCATTCATCTCATTAGAAAACAGTGATTTCTTCTTGTTTTAAGATCATACAAAGGCCTCAAATGAGCCAGGTTCTATCAAGAGCTTGTTCTTAGGATCTAGATCAAATTCCCCTTCAGGAAACGAAGGCCAAATCCCAAAGTCTGGCAACAAGAGTCAAATTCCAGCACAGACAGGCTTGAAGATGCTGGTCTGCTAAAGGAGAAGAAGCATACTCTGCTGAAGAAGCTGAAGAATGTGTGCCATCGTTTGGAAGAGTGCACATTGGAATTAATCCTCAAGTTGCTGGATCAAGGAAGGTAGAGCATGCAGTTGGAGAAGAAAGCACTCTCTTGATATAGGCTTTAACACCCTGGCAAGAATTCTGGTAGACAGTGCTCTGTGTCCCCTCCTGTGGGTTTATTCACTTACTTTTTCTCCAAGTCATCTTGTCTCAAAACTCCTAGTCTTCTTCCCTACAGGTCTGTGTCTGATAAAAATAGGCAAAAAAGCATAAACAGGCAGTTTTTCAAAAGAAAAAATGCATTTGGCTCATAAACATTAAAGAAAAAAGCAGTTTATGCAGTAGCCCAAGACATATAACTTAAAACAGTAGTTTTTTTTCACCTGTCAAATGGGCAAAGATTTAAAAGACAGAAAACTATCTGCGAGGATGTTGGGAATTGTGAACTTTTATGTACTGCTGAAGCTTTAAATTAGTACAAACAATGTTTCTTGAGAGGCATTTGGCAATTAAAATTACCAAAATTTTAAATGTGCAGAGATTTACTTCTCACCATGTTGAAGCAATAGTAACTGCACTTTTTTTTTTTTGCACTATTTGTCTATTTTGATATTTTTCTTTTAGATTTACAAGAGCCTTATATATGAAGAGAAATGTGCAGAGATTTACTTCTCACCATGTTGAAGCAATAGTAACTGCACTTTTTTTTTTTTTGCACTATTTGTCTATTTTGATATTTTTCTTTTAGATTTACAAGAGCCTTATATATGAAGAATACCATCTTTGGTTTGTCATGTATATTACAAATATTTGTATAATTTTACCTTGTTCCCAAATTTTATTTATCAAGAGCAAAACTAAGATGCAGCAAGTGAGATACCCAAGTGCAAAATTTACGGAGGTATTCATTCTTGAGTGATGCCCCAACACCTGCACCACTCTGAGAGTGAAGCCTCCTTAAGAATAAGGTGCTAAAGTCCTACTCTTAACCCTGTTATTTATTATATCTCTATCCTGCTGTAAATAATTAGAAAGTTGAGGAAAATGTATGAAACAGTAGTTTTCAGACAGTACAAAACTATAAGAAGGAGAACAAATGCAGTGAGCCTTATAATATGTATTGTTTCTGCCTGGTGGCAGCATCTGGATCATTGTACAGGGATGTGATCCAAAGATGTATGCCAATTTCATTGAGTTGAGGAAACAGAGGTAAGAATTCACAGCAGTTGAAGCAGCAAGAATTTGCAGGACAGAATACCAGAAGAGAAAGAACTGTGCAGGGAAAGATTTTCAGAAAGCTGAATAGGAGTTTCCTTGAGTCTGTTGCTAAATACCAAGACATTCATGCATACAATAAAACTGTATAAAGCTAGGCAAAGAATTCCCAGGAAGTTATAAGCTGAACAATATCTAGAACTCAAAAGGGATACAAATTTTAAGATTAGACCAAGTAGAGTGGAAAGTCCTCACTGAACACCTAAAGCATTAAGTAGTTGCCCTAGAAGGGTTATGCCTTAAAAGAAGAGTCAAATCAGCCCTTTAGTAAAGACTACTTAGACATTTGCTAGCAGATCTAAAAATCAAGTCTCAAAATAATCCAATTGATATGCAAGTAATTTAACTGCCTGCTGAAACAAACTTTGACTCTCTTTAAAGGTAGACAACAAAATCCGTATACTTAACATATAAAAATGTTCAGCATCCAACCAAAAATTACTAGATAGGCAAAAAAGCAGGTAAATGTGAGTAATAGCTAGGAGAAAAATCAGTCCAAAAAAAAAAAAAGAAAAACTGACCCAGAAATGTTAAAGTTGATGGAATTATCAAAGATGATGGATTTTTTTTTTTTTTTTTGTCTTTTTCCGTGTCCGGCAACGGATCGCAAACCTCAGTGTTGCCCCCGTAGGGACCGGCAATGGGATTGCAACCCTCGGTGTTGCTCCCGTGCCTCGCTCAGCCAGTGAGCGGGAACCGGTCTGTATGTGGGATCCGAACCCTCAGGCGGGAGCGCCGCCGCGCTTCCCAAGCGGCGCACTTATCCAGTGCGCCACCGGGCCAGCCCCCAAAGATGATGGATTTAAAAGAAAGGATAAACATTATAAGGAGAGACATGGAAGATATAATAAGGACCCAAATAAAACTTAAATATAAAATACAATATCTGAAATAATAATTCACTGTATGGGATACACATAGATCAACATTGCATAAAGAAAGATCAGTGAACTTAGAGACATGCCATTAGGAAATATCTGAGCTGAAGCACTGAAAGGAAAATGCCTGAAAATAATGAAAAGGGATTTACCTGTAGGATAATATCAAGCAGTCTAACATATGTGTAATTGTAGTCCAGGGAAAAAGAGCAACATAGAAGAAGTAATTGAAAAAAATTAGCCAAAATTTTTTCCACATTTGAGGAAAACTATAAACACACAAGTCTAAGAACCTCAATTGCATTTAAGCAGAATAAATATAAAGAAAAGCATCCTATGCATATTATAGTCAGATAGCTAAAAATTCATTAAAAAAAGGAAATCTTAAAAGAAGCTAGTGATCAAAGATACTTTATTGAGAAACAAGGTAAGAACTACCACAAAGTCCTCATCGGAAATAAGAACAAAACCAAACAAAGCCAAAACAAACCTTAAAAAACCTTTAATCTTAAAAAAAGTCTAGAATCCTAAATTTAGTAAAAATATTCTTAAAGAATGAAGATGAAGGAAGAAATTCCTCAGACAAAAGATGAGAGAATTCATCACTACAATATTTTTACTAAAATAAATAATAAAGAAAGTTTTTCAAACAGAAGGAAAATATCAGATAAATATTTGGATCTGTATAAAGAAAAGAGAGAGATATTTTCTCTCATTTTTAATAAGATAATTGATAGCTTTAAGACCCCCCCCCCCCACAACTTTTCATTTTGTCAGTCTTATGTCCTTTTTTTGTCTATATTTCATTTAGTTCTGCCCTAATCATTATTATTTCTTTTCATCTACTAATTTTTGGATTGGGTTGTCCTTGCTTCTCTAGTTCCTGGAGGTGCAATGTTATGTTGTTTATTTGAAATCATTCTACATTTTTGATGTAAAGCACTGATTGCAATAAACTTCCCTATTCTGCTTTTGCAGTAGGTTTTGATATGTTGTGCTTCTGTTTTCATTTGTTTCAAGGAATTTTTTTATTTTCTGTTTAATTTCCTCTTTGACCTGCTGGTCATTCAGAGGAAATATTAAAAATGTGAATATACCTATATCAAAGGAAACTCCTGTCCCAGATGGCTTTAGTGGTGAACTCTACCAAATTTTTGAGGATGAAATAACACCACTACTACTAATTCTTTTACAAAATAGAGTAGAATGTAATACTGCCAAATTCATTTCATGTGGCCAGCATTATCCTGATTCCAAAACCAAAGACTTTATAAAAAAGAAAACTATGGCCAAATATCCCTCATGATGTCCCTCAGGTGCAAAAAATCCTTCATAAAATATTATCAAATTGAATCTAGTTATTTCTGAAAAGGACAATATGCAAAGACCATGTGTGGTTTATCTCAGAAAAAAAAAAAAAAGATTGGTTTAACATTTGAAAATCGGAGTAGTTTACCATATAAACAAAATAAAGTGGAAAAAGAATATGATTATTGCAATAGAGTCAGAAAAAAATATTTGATGAAGTTTAATATCATTCATGAAAAAATTATTCAGCAATCTATGAATAGAAGGAAACTCTCTCAAACTGAAAAGGACATCTATAAAAACAACAAACATCATGCTTACAGGACTATTTCCTAAGATTGTGAACAAGGCAAAGTTGTTCAATCTCACCACTTATAGTCATCATTTATTCAATGTTCTAGCCAGAGCAAAAAGTCAAGAAAATGAAACAAGAGACATACAGAATGGAAAAAAAAAGAAGTAAAACTTTTTACTTTTAGATGACGTGGATTATGGATATAGAAAATACTAAGAAATCTATAAAGTCTATTAAAAACAACATGGGAATTTAGCAAGATCTTTGGTTAACAAGGTTAATATACAAAAGACAACTGCATGTATATATACTAGCAATAAACAATTGGAAAATAAAACATCAAAATTTGATTTTTGATTGACTCAAAACATGAAATATTTAGGCTCAAACCTAACAAAATATGTTGAAGACCTGTATACAATTTCAAACATTGCTAGGAAAACCCAAATAGTATCTAAATAATTGAAATATGCTAAT
This sequence comes from Galeopterus variegatus, assembly GCF_000696425.1. Lineage (NCBI taxonomy): Eukaryota > Metazoa > Chordata > Mammalia > Dermoptera > Cynocephalidae > Galeopterus > Galeopterus variegatus. The sequence goes on along the minus strand of NW_007732548.1, from coordinate 29,880 downwards.
GGATTGGAAGACTCTCTAGTGTTAAGATGTCAGCTCTTCCCAAATTGATACTTGTATTTAACTGCATATCAATCAAAATTGGCAGGTATTTTGGAAGAAATGAACATATGGACTCCAAATGTATATATTTATGCAAAAGACCTGGAATTGTTGAAACAAATGAAAAAAAAAGAACAAAAGTTGGAAACACACATCACTTTATTTCAATACTTTAAAGGTAAAGCAATGAAGACAGTGTACTACTAACATAACAATGTACATAAAGGCCAATGAAAGAGAAGAGAGTGACCCATTTGGTCAACTGGTTTTCAACAAATAAGCCAAAGTAATTCAATGGGGAAAGGATAATCTTTTCAAAAAATACTGCTGAAAAAAATCTTCATATTCATATGGGAAAAAAATGAATCCTAATTTTTACACTATACACAAAAATTACACACCACACACAAAAATTAATTCAAAATGGATCACAGGCCTAAGCAGAAAAGCTTAAAATATAAAACTTCTGGAAGAAAACAAAGGAGAAAATCTTTAGGACTTTGGAGTAGGCAAAAATTTTAAAAATAATATACCAAAACATGATTTATCAAAAAAATTATAAATTGAATATCATCAAAATTTTAAATTTCCTTTTTATGAAAAGCATGATTTAAAAATTAAAAGATGGCATGGTGATGCTGAATGAGTTTGGAAGAACACACTCTGCTTCAATTTGTTGGAGCAATTTGAGAAGAATTGGTATGAATTCCTCTTGAAAAGTTTGGTAGAATTCAGCAGTGAAGTCATCCAGTCCTGAGCTTTTCTTTGTTGGGAGACTGCTGATTACTGATTCAATCTCATTACTCATTATTGGTCTGTTCAGGTTTTCTGTTTCTTCATGGTAGGTTGTATGTGTCCAGAAATCCTCTAGGTTTTCTAATTTGTTAGCATATAGTTGTTTACAATAGTCTCTTACGATTCTTGGTATTTCTGTTTTACCAGATGTAATGTCTCCTTTTTCATTTCTGTTTTTTGATATTTGGGTCTTTTCTCTTATTTTCTTGGTTAGTCTTGCTAGTGACTTGTCAATTTTGTTTATCTGTTCAAAAAACCAACTTTTCATTTTGTCAGTCTTATGTCCTTTTTTTGTCTATATTTCATTTAGTTCTGCCCTAATCATTATTATTTCTTTTCATCTACTAATTTTTGGATTGGGTTGTCCTTGCTTCTCTAGTTCCTGGAGGTGCAATGTTATGTTGTTTANACCCCCCCCCCCCCAAATTGCAGGGTTTATAACATATGTAAAAACAAATGTATAATAAAATTTACATAAAGAGTTGGAGGAGGTACTGGAAGCATTCTCTTATATATTCTTACATTATATATGAAGTTATAGAACATTATTCAATGGTAGATGTCATAGATATAAGATGTATTATAAACCACAGGACAGCCACACAGATGCACATGCACACATACACACACACAAAGATAAAAAAGGGATGCAAATCTAATAATCCAATGGTGATGATAAAATAATTAATACAAAACAAGTCAGGAAAAAACGAACAAAGAACAGAGAAGATAAATCAGAACTATACAGCAAGATGTGAATTAAACCCAACCAAATTGTTAATTACATTAAATGCAAATTGTCTAAACATTTTTATTAAAATATAGAGATTGTCAGACTAGATATAAAAAGCAAGATTCAATAATATGTTGTCTGCAGGAGGTATGCTTTAAATATAAAGACACAGATAGGTTCAAATTAAAGAATGGGAAGAGATATAGCAGACAAATTTTAATCTTAAAATACTGGTGTGACTATATTAATATCAGATAAAGTTGATTTCAGAACAAGAATTATAACCAGAGATAAAGAGAGGATTTTATTCTTGTAATAAAAAGATCAATTAATCAAGAAGACAATTCCAAATATGTACTTAATAAGAAATCTGTGGAATACATGAGGTAAAAACTGACGGAGTATAAGAAAAATAGAAAGTAGTAGAAAATAGACAGAAAATCAATAAAGATATAGGAGACTTTATGAACATTATTAACCAGCTACACATACAGGCTTTTATGGAACACTCCACCCAACATGAAGAAATTTTACATTATTTTCAAGTGCATGTGGAAGATTCAATAGATAGACCACATACTATAACATAAAAAAGTCTCAATAAATTTTAAATGATTGAAGTAATAAAGAGTATGTTCTCTGACCACAACAGAATTAAACTGGAAATCAAGAATAAAATGATATCTGGAAAATTCTTAAATATTAATTAATAAATACTTTTAAAAAATAACAATGGAAAAAGAAGAAATTACTAGAAAATTAATGACCATAAATTACATTAATTAATAATTGTCTAGACTTCTACCTTAAGAAGCTAATATAACAATAAATTAAAGGCAGTGTAGAAGGAAAGAACTAATGAAGATACTAATGAAATATAACATGGACAACATATAAAGAAAAATCAATTAAATCAAGAGCTGAATGCTTGGACCTATAGCTAGCTTGACTAGGAGAAAAGAGAAAAGACACAAATTTTAAATATCAAAAATGTAAGAGAGGATATNATTGAGACTCAATTTGTGGAGTAACATATGGTCTATCCTGGAGAATGATCCATGGGCTGATAAGAAAAATTTATATTCCACAGTTGTTGAATGAAATGTTCTATAAATGTCTGTCAGGTAAATTTGGCCTATAGTGAAGTTTAAATCCAATGTTTCATTGTTAATTTTTTGCCTCGATGATCTGTCCAGTGCTAAAGGGGAGTGTTGAAGTCCCCAACTATTATTGTATTGCGGGGGTCTATCTTTCCCTTTAGATTCAATAATATTTGCTTTATATATCTGGGTGCTTTGATGTTAGGTGCATATATATATATATATATATATATATTTATGATTGTTACATTCTCTTGCTGAATTGATCCCTTTATCACTATGTAATTTCCTTCTTGTTTTCTTTTGGGTTGAAGGCTATTTTATCTGATATAAGTTTAGCTACTCCTGCTCATTTTTGGTTTCCATTTATGTGGAATATCTTTTTCCATCCTTTCACTAATGATCAGGGAAATGAAAATCAAAACCACAATGAGATATTATCTCACACCAATTAAAGTGTCTATAATCAAAAAGACAGAAAAAAAACCCAAATGTTGGCATGGAGTGGATAAAAGGGAATACTTATACACTGTTAGTGGGAATGTAAATTAGTACAACCATTATGGAAAATAGTATGAAGTTTCCTCAAAAAAACTAAAAATAGAACTATCATATTATCCAGCAATATCACTGCTGGATAGTCATCCAAAGGAAAGGAAATTAGCATATGGAAGAGACATCTGCACCCCTATGTTTATTGCAGCACTATTCACAATAGCCAAGATAAGGAATCAATGGTGGCATCCATCAACAGATGAATGGATAAAGAAAATTGGTACATATACACAATAGAAAACTACTCATTCATGAAAAAGAATGAAATCCTGTCATTTGCAACAACATGGACAAACTTGGAAGACATTACGTTAAAGTCAGGCATAGAAAGATAAATACCACATTGTTCTCACTCCTATTTAGGAGCTTTTAAAAAATTGAACTTTTCGAAGTAGAAAGTGGAACTGTGGTTACCAGAGGCTAG
>NW_007732548.1:18443-25627 GCF_000696425.1 Galeopterus variegatus | reverse complement strand
AAAAATAATTTCTAGTGGTTTACAGTAGTCCTAGTCATCTATAATTAACAACTACTTACTGTATGTTCTCACATGGCTAGAACAGAGGAGCTCAAATGTTTTCAATACAAAGAAATGATAAAGTTTTGTGATGATGAATATGCTAATTACACTGACTTGATCATCACAAATTGAATACAGGTATTCAAATATAACTCTGTACCCCATAAATATGTACCATCAATATGTGTCAATTAAAAAAAATAAACTTAAAAAAATAAAAAAATAAAAAATAAAAGACAGCTCACAGACTGGAAGAAAAGATTTATAGGACATAACATTTTTTTTTTTTTTTTGTCTTTTTGTCTTTTTTCCGTGTCCGGCAACGGATCGCAACCTAACATTTTTAAAAGGACTTGTATCCAGAATGTGTGAAGAACACTTACAACTGAATAATAAGACAAGCAACTTTGTTAAAAATTGGGAAAAGTCCTAATAGATATTTCAAAGAAGTAGATATAAAAATGACCAAAAAGCACATGAAAAGATATTCAACAACATTATTTATCAGGAAAATGCAAATTAAAAGCACAATGAGATACCACTACATACCACATCCCAGAAGAATGACTAAAATTGAAAAGATTGACAACACCAAGTGTTGGTGAGGATATGAAGGAACTGAAGCTCTCACATTGCTGGTGGGAATGCAAAATGGTGAAACAACTTTGGAAAACAGTTTGGCAGATTTATATAAAAGTAAGGATATATTTACAATACAACCCTGTAGTTACACTCAAAGATATTTACCCCGAGAGAAATGAAACTATCTATCCACAAAAAGACTAGTATGTGAATAAAAACATCTTTATTTATAATAGCCCAAACTGGAATTAACCCAAATTTTCATGACCAGGTAAATGGATACACAAATTTTGTTTATATCCATGCTAGGAAATACTACATTTTATAACAAAAATGAACTACTGATAAAGGCAATAATGTGGAAGAACCTCAAAAACATGCTGAATGAAAGAGCCAGATACAAAAAAATTACACACTGTATAATTCCATTTCTGTGAAATTATAGAAAAAGGAAATCAGGTCAATACTGACAGAAAATGTCTCAGTAATTTCCTAGAGTTAGTGGTGGGGTTGAGGTTGACTATAAATGGTCATGAAGACACTTCTTATATTGATGTATTCTATATCTTGATTGAGGGGGTAGTTACATGGTATAGTTTTCAAAATTCATTTCTTAAAACTCATTGAACACTATAAAATTGGTGCATTTTGTTGTATGTAAATCATCTCCATAAATTTGATTAAAAAGAAGTAAATGTGAAACTATCATTTGAAACAATTCTACTTAGAATTTATCATAAGAAATTGTCAATTGTGAGAAAATATATGAACAAGAATGTTTATTGCTGTAGTCTTTATAATTGATTTGTAATCAAATTCAACTCATGTCTATCAACAGAATACTTGCTAAATAAATCCATAGAATGGATTATCAGTCATTGCAGTGTGAGCTAAAGCTATGTGTGTAGATCAAAGATATTGTTCACCACAAATATAGAGAAAATAATGCAGAACAGAGAATGGATTTGTACATAAATTATGAGAGTACATTTATCTGTGCCTGTATATACACTGTATGTGCATTAGTCAGGGTTCTCCAAAGAAACAGAAGCAATAGGATATATATATTGGTTTATTTATTTTATTTATTTATTTTAATAAATTGACTCACCTGTTTGTGCAGGCTTTGTAAGTTCAAAATCTGATGGGGAAAGCAGGCTGGAAAGAGCTGTAGTTTGAGTCCAAAGGCAGCCTGCTGTAGAATCACAAGAGCCAATGTTGCAGATGAAGTCTGAAGGCAGTCTGCTGGAGAGAACCCTCTTGCTAGAAGGAGGTCAGCCTTTTGTTCTATTCAGGCCTTTTACTGATTAGATGAGGCCCACCCATGTAGTGGATGGCAATCTGCTTACTCAAATCTACCAATTTACATTTGCAAATCTCATTCAAAAACACTCTCATAGAAACATTCAGAATAATATTTGACTAAATATCTGGGCACCCTGTGGCCCAGCCAATTTGATACAAATTAACCATTACAACATGTGTGTGTTTACCCACAGGAATCTCACTTTTTTTCTTTTAATACTTTTTTGGTGATTACTATTTTTTTTTAAACCAGGAGCATTTGTTATATTTATAACCAGCATAATCAAGATAGTCCTATTTGGTTTTTTTCAATTGTTTTTATCACATTTATTTTTATTTTTTATTTTTTTTAATTTTAATTTATCAATATACAATGTAGTTGATTTTCATGTCCCTTTACCAATTCCTCCTTCTCTTCCCTCCCTCTCCCCTCTTCCACCCTCCACCAACACCATATCTGTTCACTTGTCTTAACAAGGTCAAGGAATTGTGATTGTTGTGCCTTCTTTTTTTCCTTCCCGCCCATTTATTTGTTTGTATATTTATTTATTTATTTTTATTAGCTCCCACAAATAAGTGAGAACATGTGATATTTCTCTTTCTGTGCCTGGTTTATTTCACTTAATATAATTTTCTCTAAGTCCATTGATGTTGCTATGAATGGTAGTATTTCATTTCTTTTTATAGTAGAGTAGTATTCAATTGTGTAGATATACCACATTTTCCTTATCCCCTTATCCGATGATGTAAAATGCCAGGATCAGATTCTTAAGACAAAAATCATGTGTGAATGACTTAGATGAACTGGGTTTCAGTAATCTTATTTGTTTATGTAGTATCTCACTTATCTCTCAGTCTTTTTTTAAAGTTAGCTAGTTCAGTGATGTTGTGCATAATACTCTAGAAAAAAAAACTGGGGGCCTGCATTAGGTTTTACTAGGAGTAAACAGTTATTTCTCATTTCTGCTATGTCCTTTCACTTATATATATATAATTAATATCAAAGTGATTGATGAACTGTGTTCCTTAGATATCATCAGATCGTGTTACCCAATCCTGACATATATTAGAAGGCAATGTTTTATCATTTGGAATAATTAGATCTCAGCAAAGCTCTTAGAGAACTTCTGGCTTGCCTTCAATACTTTTCACCCATTTTCAAAACTTGAATAGAAGTAAAATCTGTGGTCTAGTTCAAAAGTCTATCAGGAATGTGGAGAGGGAATTCAAGGGAATGTGGTAAGGGATCATGAAGAACATAGTTCTAGGATCAATGCACAGGAAAATGTGCACTAGATGTGAATCCTTTGACAGGAGATATATGGCAATATGAACCAAATTTATTAGTGAATTCCAAAGACAGTGGAAATGTCTCTGTTTTGTACTGAATATTGCTTGAAATAAATGGGCCATTGGCCAGGGGTGTGGACATCCTTTTTGCTATGAACCTTTCATTCTAATGACATATTTTGTAATGGGATTTGACATGTAATAGTTCCTAAAGCATGTAATATCCATCTCAGTTACTAACAATACTAAAATTGGTATCCTTTCCCCCCCATTTTAAATCTATGTACTGCCTTGCCAATAGCCACCCACTGATTATCTGATGTTAATGATTTCTATTGGGTGACTGGATAATACCAATTTCATTTTTAGTACCTGGGGACATTTTTATTGGAACATATGTTTCTCAAAAAGAAGTTGTGGGCTTATAAAACTAGATGTCTATTTATTAGATTTGGCAAGCTTTTCTTGAATGAGCAAAATAATGCAGATGGAAATTTTAAAAATCTATCTACTTCATTTGAGAAAAACAGGGTGGCTGAATAAGTTACACATGAATTTAGGACTTTCATATTATGACCTTAATTTTAAATTCTTTGACTAGGCCACATACTTATTTGTATATTGCTGAATTTATATTTTAACCATTTTATACAAGAACAGCACTCTTGAATAAGATTGCATTGAAGTACACATACTTCTTAGTCAAAAGTCATAAATTTATGGGTAAAGTGAAAAGGAAAATTTTTTTAAATTAGCAAACATATAGCTTTGCTTTCCCTGGGAATTGATTTTAGATGGGTAATGGTTTTCATACTGAATCAGAATCCAATTTTAATGACAATTTTAGCATCTCGGAAATAAAATGGAGCCAAGATACTATACAAATGTCCAAGTGAACAAATCCACAATATGAGAAGTAACATCTTAACAACTCCTGGTAACTAAAACTTCTTTCTGAATTGAGTGATTTCTACATGCAAAGCAAAAAGTGCCACATTGAAATATGAAGAACTAGATTTCAAAGAGCTAGTACTCCTTAGCACTCAGATGCACACAAGTAAGAAAACACCTGAATGAAGTCAAAAGGTTTGATTTGAAAGAACAATCAAAGCACTGATGTAGCTGCTGCAGGACAGGAGTTGCCCTGTCAATACTACCGGTGGGACCCTTTCTTGAATGTAGATTATTTTTAAAAACAGCAGCATCTTGGGGAAAAAAAGTATAGATTAAATATTAATTTAGAATTATCAATCCTTTGCATCATTCTCAAGAAAACTTATTAAACATTTGCTTGACAAATGTGTCTAAATAATCTCTTGGTAAAGAAAGGTATAGAAAATGTGAAGGTTGATAGTTGTAAGTGATTCTTATTGAGGAAAAAAATTAGAAAACAAACAATCGCTTTCTAATGTTGCTTTTGTGTACGAATTTTCAATTAAATCATATCGAAGCTGTGAGAATAGATTTTCTTGGATGGGATAGTTCTGTAGCTCGATTTATTAATGTACCAGAAGACAAAGAGAAGAGTTAAGAGAGGGGCATTTCCAGGCACCCATTTTCCCTAGTGTGACATCATTCCTTTCACTCTTGTTGGGCTCCCAAAGGAATTGCTCTTCTTGATCAAAACATGATTTAGTACTCTTGATGCCTACTAGAGCGTTGCCCTAGTTTTCTAGTCCAACAAATAATGGTTCCTTGTGTCTCTTCTGGTGTAATAGGGACCTTGGGAAGTTGCAATTTTACTTTTTTATCAAAGCCCATCTCAAATGCTCACCATGAACCTGAAAATCAAGAATGCAAATTCAACACCCCAAAAGCTTTATTTTAGCCCCAGAGGATTTCTAGACTGACCCCTGACAACTCTCAAGAGACGGAAGGGACATAATAGCTTCTGTCCTAAGCACTTGTCTGTTTCTTTATTCCAACAAGGATATTGTAGAGAATCTGCTGAATACACATCACTATTTACTTACCAACCTGTTCAGCTGAAATTACTGTTTTCTTTTTCCAATAGCACTTAGAGTGACTTCTTTGGACAGTTTCCCTTCTTTTATTTTTCTTGTTTGTGTTTTCAAAACTTCCAGTTCAGCCACTAAATATTTACACTCAGGATATTAAGTCATTCTCTAGATAAGTCTCAAAACTACCAAAGACTTTCATATGCTTCACATGCCAAAGGCGGTAAATCATGTCCAACATATCACAATTTGGCTACTTATTAGTCTTAGAGTTTTTTAGGGGTTGGCTCTATTCTATGAAAACTATTTGTGCATAGATTCCAATTCAAACATACTTTCTTTATATGCATTTATATTAATCAAATAGATCTTTGTGCTAGCACTACAGATTCCAAAATATTAATATCAGGCAACTAAGGATGAAGCGTGCATCATACTGCCTTGCAGAGCGTCACAATATAATGTAGCGGCTACTAGTTCCAGTAGTTATATTTGGCTTCTTAAATCTTAATGAATTGAAATTAAATAAAATTAAAAGTTTCGTGTATTAGTCTCACACTAGCCACATTTTTGTTTTGTTTTGTTTTTTAGCTCAATAGCCCCATGTGGTTAGCAACTACCACATTGGATAACACAGATGTAGAACATCTTCATCGTCATAGAAAGGGCTATTGGACAGTGCTTTTTTAGGACTGCATATAAAATTATAATTATTTTTTGCTATTTTATGAGGAAATAACCCACACATTATAATGTTGTATTTTTATGATCTCCAAGGGCAAGTGATATGAGTCCCAAATACAAAATTCTAGGCAATCAATAAGAAAGCCTTGTACAATCATGTAAGTTTTACTTTGCATTATTTATCTTATTTTACATGTCAAGGAACACCAGGAGGTCACAGGACTTGTCTCATCATCCTCACAAGGTTGGTGAGTGTCTCAGGTAGAATGAAGGCTGACAGCACAGACCACTTTATCTGTGGAGAGTCCAGGAGCCAGACACAATGTGGATATGCATTACAAGCGGAGACAATCTCAACTGGGCCTCTGGAAAACCCCTCCATAGACCCTGCAAACTCTCTTTTTTACAGACTGAAATGGAGGTGTTTATTTGGTTTTCCTACTAATTATCCTTGGACCTGACAGCATATTACTTCATTACCTTTAGTAAACTTGTAGTGACTATAGAATTCATCAGGTTATTTAATATGGAAACTTGGAAATGTCAGAGAAGATTTTACATTTTTAAGCTTCAACAAGGACATTCAGACACTAGGAAAAACTAATTCGGTCAACCCTTGGTAACAGAATAATAGACTTGATTAGAAATTGAGGCAGCAATGCACTGGAGCTGGCTGTACCATCTCACAAGAGCCCATTGTTAAAATTTCAGGAATTCAGCAAACTGGTTGTTAAATACAAAAGTTATCAAAATTTTAATTATGTAAACTTATAATTACATAAATTATATTAAAAACAAAGGTAAAAATACTTGAGTTATCATTTCCGTATTATTTTATTACATTTTATTACTACTAAGGTTTACTATCTCTGTATGGTAGAAATACAATACAATGATGTTCTACTGCACATCTTTTCCCAACTTCACATTCAGTGATGTTACATTGATAGCTTGAAAGGAGCTATGGTTGGAGGAGTCACACCATGGAAATCAGCAAACACTGAAAGTCATGACTTGATTTATTGTTTCTTGATTATTTGGACTTAAGAAAGTGAAGGAGAAAGAGTTGATCTTGCGGATTAAACTTAAAATTGTGCTGTATCTGTAGCTTACGTTGTGAATAGTACAAAGAATTCAGGGAATATTTGGTATTTGAAAACTATTATCTCATTTAGCAAAGAAATCACTTCCATCACTGACAAACTACTGAAATTTCTAGATCTGCATATATTGTTTTCCCCAGAGGTAGCAGCTAAACATTTACCAGCACACTACTGAACTGAGGAATATTTTGATTTTTTTTTTTTTTTTTTTTTTTTTTTT
>NW_007732548.1:4102-17443 GCF_000696425.1 Galeopterus variegatus | reverse complement strand
TGCTGTTGATGCTCTCTTTAGCATATTTTATTTTGTTCATTGTATTTTTTTACTTCCAGGAATTTTTTGATTTTTTTTTTTTTTTTTTTTTTGTCTTTTGTCCTTTTCCGTGTCCGGCAACGGATCGCAACCCTCAGTGTTGCCCCCGCACCGGACCGGGGACCGGCAACGGGACCGCAACCCTCAGCGTTGCTCCCGCGCCTCGCTCAGCCAGTGAGCGGGAACCGGTCTGTATGTGGGATCCGAACCCTCGGGTGGGAGCGCCGCCGCGCTTCCCAAGTGGCGCACTTATCCAGTGAGCCACCGGGCCGGCCGTAATATTTTGATTTTAACAGACTCCCAAATTAACTTTTGGAATTTAATGTATGTAGCATACCTAGTTTGGAAGAATAACTGTGTATCACTGAAACCAGAAGATAGGTCCAGAAGAGAGTAACCATAATATAGCAGGCTTTTTGAAATGTAGTTATAATACCTGGGGGACTGAGTTTAGTAGCAATATAACTAAATATGTGTATTTTAAAGGCATCTTATAGGAAAGAAACAAATGATGCTTAAAACCACTACTTCTTATTAAGGAAGGTGGGTCTTGTTAAAGAGATGGCTCTGTGGTCTGATGAGTAACATTGGATATGGAAACGTGGATGTATTAGCCCGTTTATGTTGCTTATAACAAAATACATGGAACCAGGTATTTTATAAAGAAAACGAAATTTATCACTTAAAGTTTCTGAGGCTAGGAAGTCCAAAGTCCATCTAGTGGTGGCAGCAGTCATCCAGGGGTCTCACATTGCAAGATGGTGGAAACAGAGAAAGTACAGAGAGAGAAATACAGACTCTTTTTTTTTTTTTTTTAAAAAAAGCCCTCAGAACCATGCCCCTGACCACCATTTTTAATCCATTCACTACTGCATGGTCCTACAATCCAATCACCTCTTTAAGGCTTCACCTTTCAATTGCCATGATAGGATTTCCCACCCTTAACAGCCACAGTGGGAGCTAAGTTTCTAATACATAAACTTGGGGGACACAATTCAAGCTCCATTGAGTTTTGGGGGGACATAATTCAATCCACTACAGTGGAACTAGAACAGAATGAGAGAGGAAGACTGAGAGCTAGATTTCTGTATAAAAAATTGAAATATAAGACCTTGAGTTTTCTACAACAGACCTTGAGGAGGGAAGGTGTAATGTGACGGGGATGCAAAAGAAATTGAAACAATATTTAGAGTGACTGTAATAATTGAAAAAAAAATAGCAGGATTGGTCAAAGACTTATAAGAGGAAAGTTCAATATTTAGTATATACACATTTCACTTCTTGCATTTGCCCTTAGTGTTTCTCAAACTGTAATGTGTATATAAGCCAAATTCCAATTCTGTAGGTTTGAGATGGAGCCTGAGATTATGCATTTTTAATAAACTCGCAGGCAATGTTGGTTCTGCTGGTCCGTGGGTCACATGTTTCATTGCAAGGACCTACTACATACACACGTGCAAAAAACATACACAGAGTTTTAACGTGAGTGTTTGTTGTGGTTGATTTTGGTAGAACTGATGTGAAGGGACAAAGTGTCACATCTGCATGACATAATATGGACTAGGGAGTAACCTGCACAGGATGGAGAGAAAAATCCCTAAACTCGGCTAATTTAAAAGGAATAGGAGCTCAGGTTTGAAGACACTGTTACTTCCCTGGAGATTCAAAGACATATTGGAGTAGGGCATTGGACTTCTACATGATGTGGATTGAGAAGTTGAATCCATATTATCTAAGGGAGTGGGAAGACGTAGGTAACATCTAGGTTACGGAGACCTATTTGAACCTCACACATGCTCTATGTTCTCCTTCTCTACTTTAATGTCCATGCTATTTTCTCAGTCTGGAATACCATCTTTAACCCTTTCCCTGACTCCTGAAATCATTCATATGCTTGGGCACCCAGTTCAAATGTTCACTTTGCTAAGAACTTAGAGAAAATCAGGTGAGTTTTAGTTTTTACTCCCTTTCACCTTCCCACAGGGATGCATCTAATTATGAGCCTTAACAAGATGCAGTCTCATGTTACATTTTGCTTTCCTAGGTCTTCCTCAAGGGCCTGATGTCCTGAAGTTATTGCCACTGTCTCAGATCTCCCTCCTGCTTTCCCATTTCTCCCTGAACACCTGTTCTAATGTTGGTACAATTAAAAAGAACTGACAATGAAATTCACAGTAAGGCGTTAATGACTTTGATCCTGCCAAGAATGTTTACACCTTCAGGGCTCTTTCATTTAGCCAAAACAAATGAATATTCATATTAGAATAATCAAGGTTTGGTTAGCAAAATCAATAATGGTTAGTATTCCTCAAGTTCAAATCAAGCTTCATTCCTCCTATATCTAAGAGTGGCCCTTGCTCCAGTGGCAAGGGCCACTGTCTTAACTATAGGACAGCCAGTGTCCAATAGGACACAGGATCTGAGAGGTGTGAATCAGAGCCCAAAGGATACTGCTCTGCAGTTTAACCAGCATTATTTCTTTAGCATATTCAGGTATGCAGTAAACTGTCTTGGTACCCACCCAGATCCCATTTATATGCTAGTGCACCCATCCCTCAACTACGAAGACTGTTAGATCCTGACTCACAGCAGCCTCCTCTAGAGAATTGCTCTCAACCTAATGGGAGCTGCTTTACCTTGGATGTTATGTCCTAAGAATAAGAGCGGGCTTGGAGGGAGTAGCCCATAGACTTTTGTCTCCAGGTAGGAATAAATCTGTCTTCCATTCGTGCTGCAGAATTTCTTGTAAATCAGGTGAAACTGGTTTCCAGCTGATACTATATCCTTGTTTAATATTACCATGGTCTTTACTATCATGCCTCCTTTACTCCCCTTCTCCTCAAAGTTATCTCTGTAAATTATTCATACAAGAATTTCCATTTCAGGCTCAGCTTCTAGGACATTTGGTACTAGGAATGATTGTAAGAAGCAAACCCCACAGACAGGACTTTGGAGTTGGATTATTAACTGGCCAGATGGCAGTGGAAACCCCATCCTGTGTTGGTAGAGCCCTTTGTAGTTCCTGGCATGCTCTAGCAGTGCTCTTGCTAAGACATTCACCTATGGTGAGCTGGCATGAGATAAAGACGGAAAGAGGTGCTCTGATGGATTCAATATCTCTTGCATTTGAAAGGTACAAGGAAAAGAGTAGCTCTATGCACCGGAATCTGTTTGCTTTTGCCAAGTGGCGTTTATATGTTGAAGAGATATCTAGAGATCATGATAGTCTCAGACTTATTAACCAGGAGTTTAAAGCAAAGTGAGTCAGAGGGCCTCCTTGGCAACATTTAAAGAAACCCTGACTTCTGTAGCCAGAGGCAGACAAAACAGATGACTAGAAACAGGACTTAATTGCCAGAGGCAGAAAACTTTGGAGAAAGTTGAATTCTCAGCCTACAAAATCTCCTAAGGCAAGGTCAGAGTTCTGAAGGAAGGGAATGAGAGTCCATGATGTCTGGGTAGATTCACTTGAGTACCTTGAGCCTTCAGATTTCCCAGAATCCTCTGGGTCTTCAGAATTGACCATTCCCTTTCATCGAAACATAAAACTCCCTTCCTTCTGTTTGGAGACCATGCAGAATTCTCAAGGGAAACAAGCATCTCTTTAGGAAAATGCCTGCCTTCCTCAGGAACTGTTATCACTTCTCCTGCCTACCGGACCCATAGCTTGGGTCAAATTTCAGCAAAATTAGACTGGGAAAGTGCTAGCCTTCTAGGGGAAGAGGTATTAAATACCAAAGGAGATGCTGGATCTAGTTAACGTCACTTCTCCTGCCTACTGGACCCATAGCTTGGGTCAAATTTCAGCAAAATTAGACTGGGGAAGTGCTAGCCTTCTAGGGGAAGAGGTATTAAATACCAAAGGAGATGCTGGATCTAGTTAACTTGTACTGGCAGGAGCAAGGATATAGTGCCTACGAGTGGTTTCTGAAGGTGCCGGCTCAGTGACGGAGAAATACTAAACTGAATAAGGTGCAGTGTGTTGAAATGGGGGCACCTTTCTATGATACAGGATTTAACACCCCAGCAAGGGTCCCAAGAGGCTGTAATTAGGATGTTTTTTTAGAAGAATGGAAAAAACAATGTCCTACATCAAATGTCAGCAATCTTTTCCTGTAATGGGCCAGATGGTAAGTATTTTAGGCTTTGAGGATCATACGGCCATTATGTAAACAAATGGGTGTGGCCAATAAACTGTTTCAATAAACTTTTCTTACAAAGAAAGGAAAAGGGCTGAATATGGATCAAGGGCCATACTTTGCCAGATTCAACTCGACTGTAAATAAAGTAGAGATGCCAAAACTTCTGTGACAGACTATGAGAAAAAGTATTAAAAGGTTCAGGAAGTGGGCATGCTAAGATAGGCTACTACACCAAAGTAGAAAGCCCCTTATGACTATATTCATTGGGAGGTCCTGGAGGAGACTTTATTTTTCAAAACAATAAGGAATGTTCTGGTGAGGGAGAACCAGCATCTTTAAGAAGCTTAGGGGTGGCTTTATACTGGGCCTGAGTAGGGGATACTGTTATAGAAATGGGGATTAGGATCCTGGAATAGCCAGGTGGCAGCATTTAACTGAGAGAAGCAAGGTGGTTATAATTAACAGAGGATAAAAAAGCTTGGGATGGCAACCAGGAAGGTCTGATCCATAGGACTCTTTGGAGATTGCTAACATAACATCATGTTTCTAGGGGCAAGATAGGTGGGCAGCCAACAACTGTATTGCCTAGTACATTTGTACCATCAAAATTTATCATAAATGTGTGAGTAGAAAACTGAGGACAGCAGTCCTAATGGAAAGTCACACTTCCTTGCCCAGTTTATAAATACACTGAGGCAATGCTCAGATGTGGAACCCATCACCTGAAATAGTGACCAGAAATCCATAAGAAAAGACTCAGAACACTACAGGTACATACAGTAATGGTAAATAATGATACACGCAGTCCTTCCCTCACAGAGACCTACTGCAACTTCCTTGGGTAACTGTACTCTTTGGAGAGGGATATACCCTAACATTTCAAGGACTGATAGGTCTGGGTCTTAGCTGATTCTGATACCTTGTGATCCAAAGTCCCTCATTCTTCCCCTGTTAGAGTAGAGACCTCAGAGGTCATGTAAAAAATAAAGTCTTGGCCTATGTCTATTTCAGTGTGTTTATTGGAGTTAAAGACTCACCTAGTGGTCATTTCCTCTGTTATTGAATGCGTAATCAGAATGAACATAACATACTTACTAGTTAGCATGTTCACATTAGTTCCCCGACCTTTAAATAAAAGCTATTTGCTATTAAAATCAGAGAAGCCAGATAGAAGCCCCTGAAACTGCCTCCACCTTAACAAAAAGAGTGAATAAAAAAACAATAGCACTTTTGAAGAGGTTGACAGATTAAAAATTTAAGGGATGCAGGGGTGGTAATCTTCATATCCCCAATTAATTCATTATTCTGGTTTCTGGAATATGGCTCATGGCAAAATGACAATGAACTAATGAAAACTTTAATTGCAACTGCTGTGCCAAATGTGGTGTCTTTATGCCAGCAGAATAACATGGCCTCTTCATGTGGTACAAAGCTACTGAGCTGACAAATGCATTCTTTTCAGCATTCATCAGAAATGAGGATCAGAGGGAGTCCACATACACATGGGATGGACAATAGTGTACATTTACTGTCTTACCCCAGGGCTACGTTCACTCTCCTCTCTCTGTCACAATGTAAACTAAAGAAAGCTGGATCATCTGGACATTCTGTAGAACATTGCACTGGTCCACTTCATTGATATCTTATTAATTAGACCTGGTGAGCAAGAAGGGGCAAATGTATCCCTTGGTAAGACA
Organism: Galeopterus variegatus; assembly: GCF_000696425.1. NCBI lineage: Eukaryota > Metazoa > Chordata > Mammalia > Dermoptera > Cynocephalidae > Galeopterus > Galeopterus variegatus. The sequence goes on along the minus strand of NW_007732548.1, from coordinate 11,565 downwards.
CTTGTGCTCCTGAGGGAAAGAGATAAATTCTAAAAAGATTCAGAAGCCTGTCACATTAGTGATTTTTTTTTATGGATTGGAGGTTGTAAGTCCTGCTACATTCAATGTAAAGGAAACATTATCACACTTTATACTTCCTAACAGTAAGAAAGCAGCACATTCCTTGGTAGACCTCTTTGGGTTTCAGAGGCAGCATATTCTGTACTTGGAAATACTGCTGTGTCTCATTTATTGAGAAGGTAGAAGTTTGCTAGTTTTGAGTGGATCTCAGAGTAAGAAGGACTCTGCAGCAGGTCCAGGCTGTAGAACCAGCAATGCTGCCTCTTGGGCTATCTGGCCTGGCAGACCTTATGGTACTAGAGGTTTCTCTAGTAGACAAAAGCACTACCCAGACCTTCTGGAAAGCCCCAGTAAGAGAACTGCAGCACAGGATTCTGGAGCAAGGCCATGCCATTTGCCACAGAGAATTACATGCCATTTGAAAAATAGATGCTGGCATGCTATCAGGCCCTTGGTAGAAGTTGAGCATCTATTCATGTGATATCAAGTGACCATTCATCCATACCTTCTATTATGAATTGGGTACTGTCAGCCCACGAAGTAACAAATTTGGGTCCAGCAGCAATCCACTGTAAAATTCAAGTAGTAGATCCAACATGGGGCCAGAACAAGTCCAGATCGCAGAAGTAAGTTGCATGGTGTCTCACGTCACGGGCCAGTGTTTCACTCTCCCTGAGCTCATAGCTATGGCCTCTTGTAAAATTCAAGTATTAGATCCAACATGGGGCCAGAACAAGTCCAGATCGCAGAAGTAAGCTGCATGGTGTCTCACGTCACGGGCCAGTGTTTCACTCTCCCTGAGCTCATAGCTATGGCCTCTGGGGGCTTCTTACCAGTGGGTGATGGAAGAGGCAAAAGCCTGAGCTTGGTTCACAAGTCAGTCAGCTTGGTATGTGGGTATAAGCTAAAATGGACAGCTGCTTTATTACAGTCACATACAAAAGTAAGATTGAGTAGAGTGGTGAGAGAAAACCCTCCAAATGGGAGGTTTTTTAGTTAGTAATCTGCTTTAGTCACCTTGGAATGGAAAGTGGACTGAGATAAGGAATCCTCAGACCCATGGGTGACAGTGAATAGTTTAGGTTGTTGGATATATGTAAACTCACAAACAGTCATAAATGGTTTGGATGGTTGCTCAAGAGCTGGAAAGAAGCAACGCTTGAGAACCAGTGATAAGGATGTCTGGGGAAGAGGCATGTTGTTGGATCTATAGAAATGGGCACAAAATGTGAGTAACTTAGTGTCACACATTAATATGGAGGAAGCGCTAAACAACTAGGTGGACAAGATAGATGTCAGGATGCCTCTCCCCTCAGCCACCTATGCTCTCATACAATGTTCTTTTGAATGGAGTGGACAAAATGGCAGAGAGGGAGGCTTTGCCTGGGCCCACCAGCATGGCTTCTCTCTCACTCACAAAGGCTGATAAAACCACTGCTGTTACTCATATCCAGTCTATTACCACCAGGACTAATGCCAAGTCCCTACTAAGATACCATTTCTCAAGGAGTCCAAGCAGCTACTTGGGGTAAGTTTTTACTTTGGACCCCCTTCCACCCTCACAGGAACAGTGATTCATTCTGCCAGGATTGTCTTGTATTCCAGGGAGGGTTAACCTTTTGTGCCTTGGCCAGCATCACTATCTATCACTATCCAAGGGTTCATGCAGTATCTAATCTACTGACATGGGATCTCACATAATATTGCCTTGAACAAAGGAACCAACTTCACAGCAGAGGACATGTGATGGTGATCATATGACCATGGGATCCACTAGTCCTACCACACATCACACCATCCAAAAACTGGAGGGCCTGATAGAGCAGTGAGATTGCCTCTTCTCAGCTGAGGTACCAACTTGGAAATGACACCCTGTGAGGAAGGGGGACCATCTTACAGAATATGGTGCACACATTGAACCAATGACCATTGGTTTCTCTTATCTAATATAATAAATGAGTTTGAGAACCACTGGCTATAGTAGAAGTGGCTCTACTCACTATCATTCCCTTTGACCACTTGGGGACTTGGTGCCTGTCATTCCTGCAATTATAAGCTCTGTGGTTCTGGAGGCCCTGGTTCCCAGAGGGGTGATGCTTCCCATGGAAGACACAGTAAGAATCCCAATAAACACTTGCTTCATGGTTATTTTGGGGTTTCTCATGCCAGTAGAGCAGCAGACTAAGAAAATAATTATGTACTGTTTGGTAATTGACCCGATCCATCAATAGGAGGTTGGGCTGCTTCTACATAATAGGGGTATAGAGAATATTTTTTCACTAAGTTGGTACATGTTGGCATCTTTTGGTTTTCTCATGTCCAGTTTTATGTATACATGCAACCACAGCAACCACAGCCTGATAAGGACATAGTCACTAGGAACTTAGATGCCACAGGGCTGAAGACCCACAAAGCAAACCACACTAACCAGCACAACTGCTGGTGGGCAGGGAGGGACTATGCAATGAGTGGTGGAAAAGGCAGAAAAGGAGCATCAGTCACAACCCTGCAATCATCGGTAGCAGTTGGGGCTGTAGACTGATCTGTTAGCTTTCATTTTGCAGTTCTCCCAGGATTTTTAAGTGATATAAATCTTAGAGAAGTTATACCTGGAAGGAGGGAATTTAATGTGAGAATCAAGTGGATCTGAGCAGTGTGAGGGGTGGACTGCAGCAGTGGTGCTAGTGTCCTGCTCAGATCCACTTTAAAGGAAGGTATACTTAACTCTTAGCTGCTGGACAGCTGTCTCCTTTGGAGATTTGCCATCAGCAAAATGCCCTTGAAAGGCTAACACAGGGTACAATAATATGGCTCTCTTGCCTCAAGATGGAACCAATTTATGGTGCAATTCTTGCTCCGAAGCTCCCTGTAGGATCAGGCTGAAGCTACAATTACATCCTCACTAGCTGCAATTACATCTTCGCTTAGCTTTCCCCGCCACCCTGGACTTTTGCAACAAGAGCTATTACATCATATGATAATTTGTCAATGGATGAAATAAAAAAGAGAGATACGATCATCTGTCTACTTTGCATTCCTTATTCTCCTTCTCCTGATATCATTTTCACAATAAATCCTTGCAAAAAAAAATCCTTATCACAGGCTCTGTTTCCAGGGAACCTGGCCTAGGATAAGGTATAAAGCAAATTTCCAAGAATTTTGATGATTACTTATTTCATACACAACCAGTTACAACCAAAAGATTTCTCAGTAAGAGAAGGCACACACACACATCTATATAAATACGTACATAGACGGGTGTGTGTGTGTGTTTAAATCACAGATATTTTTATGTTCCAATGGGTGATTAAGCCAATTTCTACTTCCCCAAATAGCCTGAAAATCTTTACCTTTTAGCAACTAGGAAGAAAGAAGTTTCAAATCCTGAGTGGTGGGCATGCCTGTTTCCATGACTTGTGGGCGCTTGTATCTACTTCCCCAAATAGCCTGAAAATCTTTACCTTTTAGCAACTAGGAAAAAAGAAGTTTCAAATCCTGAGTGGTGGGCATGCCTGTTTCCATGACTTGTGGGCGCTTGTATCTTCTCCTTGGAAAGGAATGCAGCTGCATGCCTGCATGGGAGTGCCTGAAATGAATGCATGACTCAGTCGCACGTCTTGGAAAAGAACCAGTAGGCACATGGCAGTTTTGATTATAAATGTACTTTGGGAAGATTTTATATTAGGCAATAAGCAGGACCTTCATAGTAAGCTTGGATCTAATTCTTTGGACTTGGATATAAGTGCACATTTATAACTGGAGATATTAAATTAATAAGATAATTTATAAATAGCTGAAAAGAAAAAGAGAGATAAGATCATCAGCCCCGTAGACAGACACATGTATACTTTTTAAGTCATGATGATGAGAGAAGATACTCAATGACTTGCAAAAAGCAACATCTCAGCAGGAATAAACAAGATAGATCAAAAGATCTAAATCTGAAAACTGTCCAAAATCAAAAAATCACCTTATTTGCATGTTAGAAGCTTGACTGAAGCCACATGTGTGGTTACTGAAATATTTGGTAAATGTCAAAGTGAATATGGCCCAACATTTTGGTACATTTGGTTTAGTTTCATTAACTGTTTAGTTTTCAAGTTGGTTTTGTCAGCCGTCTCCCATATGTCAAGAATACCAAAAGAAAACTTAGAAAATTGATTTTATCTAATAATAGATAAAGTTGCTCAGGTCCTTTTATATGAAGGCAGGGATGCTTCAAATCCTTTGGGGGATTTATCGACCAAGTTACTTAGAGTAAGAAGAATAGAGGAGAATGTCAAAGAAGGGGCTGATAAGGAGCATTAATAAGAAGAGAAAGTGGTTCTCATAGTGTCTGGACATTTGCTCTAGACAGATAAAAATTGTTAGTGCAAAGAAAGGTTTGGAGGTGCAATTTTTACAGATTCTACTCACTAAGCATCCTGTGGAATTTCTTTCAGGTCACTGAAATCCTGTCTTTAACAGCGTTCCATCCAAGTTCAGCTGTATGTAGTTGCTCTGATATTCCTTCATGCTTGACTATTTCTTGTAGACTTCACCAACAGAATATCATTCAGGAAGATTGCTGAGGCAGGTTTTCCCTTAGTATTGCAGGACAATGCAGATAACAGAGGTTCTGTCCTCTTGAGTCATCAAGTATGCATTGAAGGTTTGGAATCTGGACAGGGTCTGATCTAGCCAAATCATAAGATGACATCGAAAGACTTGGTGCTCAGGTCTGTGGAAGCACCTAAGAGGATGGATATTTCTCCAAATCCAAATGCTCTTTGGAGCCAGCAAATCTGAACTGCAAATTTTACAATAAGATGATTTCCCATGAAATGTCAAATCAGTTCACAGGTACCATGAGAACAGCTTTTGTTGCTATGTTTAAGTTTGTCCAGTGCCAGTTTTAGTTTTCACCCAAAGCCAAAAACTCAGAAGAGTGAAGCATTGATAAAAAAGAAAGTAAATACCATATTGGAAAAACCCAGAAAGTTCTGTGCAGATTCTGATCTAAGAGATTATCATCTAGGAGAGAACATGTGATATTTCTCTTTCATTGACTCGCTTATTTCACTTATAATTTTCTCCAAGTTCATCCATGTTGCTGAGAATCTCTGTCTGGTTTTGGTATTAGGATGATGCTGGCCTCATAGAATGAGTTTGGGGAATGGCTTTTGTTTCTGTTTCAATTTTTTAGCATAGTTTGAAGACAATTGGCATTAATTCCTCTTTAAAGGTTTGGTAGAATTCAGTAGTAAAGCTGTCTGGTCCTAGGCTTTTCTGTGTTGGGAGATTGCTGGTTATTGCTTCAATCTCATTGCTTGTTATTGTTCAGTTTGGGTTTTCTGTTTCTTCTTAGTTCAGTCTTGGTTGTTTGTATGTGCCCCAAAATTAATCTTTCCTCCAGGTTTTCAAATTTGTTGGTGTATAGTTGTTTGTAACAGTCTCTAATGATTCTTAGTATTTCTTTATCAGTTATAACATCTGCTATTTCATTTCTGATTTTTGTTATTTGTGTCTTCTCTCTTTTTCTTCTTATTTTATTTTTATTTTTTGGTTAGCCTAGCTAATGGTTTGTCTATTTTGTTTGTTTTCCCAAAGAAGTAACTTCTTGTTTTATTGATCTTTATGCCATTTTTTGGGTCTCTATCTCATTTAGTTCTGTTCTGATCTTAATTATTTTCTTTCCATTTACTAATTTTTGGATTGTTGTTCTTGTTTTTTTAGTTTTTTGAGGTGTAGCATTAGGTTGTTTATATGAAATCTTTCTGTTTTTTTGATCTAAGCATTTATGTTGTTCTTGTTTTTTTAGTTCTTTGAGGTGTAGCATTAGGTTGTTTATATGAAATCTTTCTGTTTTTTTGATGTAAGCATTTATTGCAATAAACTTTCCTCGCTGTACTGCTTTGCAGTATCCAACAGGTTTTGGTACAATGTGTCTTTATTTTCATTAGTTTCAAGAAGTTTTTTGATTTCCTGCTTAATTTCTTCTTGGACCTATAGGTCATTCAGGAGCATGTTGTTTAACTTCCATGTATTTGTATAGTTTCCAGAGTTTTCCTTGTTATTGGTTTCTAGTTTTAATCTGTTGTGGTCTGAAAAAATATTTGAAATTATTTCAATTTTTAAAAATTTGCTGAGACTTGAGCGTGACCTAGCATGTGATCTATCCTGTGGAATGTTTCATGTGCTGATGAGAAGAGTGTATATTCTGTATCTGTTGGATGAAATGTTCTGTAGATATCTGCCAAGTCCAGTTGGTCTAAGATATACTTTAAATCCTGTGTTTCTCTGTTGATTCGTTGCCTAGATGATCTGTCCAATGCTGAGAGAGGGACATTCAGGTCCCTAACTATTATCATATTGGGTTCTATCTCTTTTTTTTGGATCTAGTAGTGTTTGCTTTATGTATCTTGATGCTCGGGTGTTAAGTGCATATATATTTATGATATGTCTTCTTTCTGGATAGATCCCTTTATCAGTACATAATGGCTTTTTTTGTCTCTTTTATGGTTTCTTGTTTAAAGTCTATTTTATTAGATATAAGAATAGCTTCTACTGCCAGTTTTTGGTTTCTCTCTGCATGGTGTATCTTTTTCATCCTTTCATTGTTACTCTGTGTGTGTCTTTACAGGTGAGGTGAGTCCTTGAGGACTGCACATAGTTGTGTCTAGCTTTTCAATTCAATCTGTCAGTCTGTGTCTTTTGAGTAGGGAATTTAATCCATTTACATTTAGGGCCTTTACTGAAAGTCATTCTCTTACTCCTGGCATTTCACTGATTTTTGTTTGGATGTTTTAAGTAACTTTTTTCCTTCTTCTTTTATTATTTGTCTTCAGTGTTTGTTGGTTTTTTAGGGGGTAAGATACAGTTTCTTTCCCTTTCTCCTTTGCATTTTTGCTCTATCAGTGGGTTTTGTTCTTTCTGTGTATTCATGGTATTGCTTATCATTTTTTGGATTCCAGATGCAGGACTCTCTTGAGGATTTCTTCTAGGGTTGCTCATACGGTGGTGAACTCTTGCAGTTTTTGTTTGGGAAATACACCATTTCTCCTTCATTTCTTTTTTGTTTACTTATTTATTTATTTTTATTGGACCATAATTGATTATATATATTTTGGGGATTCAATGTTGACATATATTGATCAAATCAATATTACTAGTATGTATATTATTACAAATTGTACTTATTCTTTATGCCTCTTGTCCAATCTCTTCCTATCCTCCTCTCCCTTCCCCCTCCCACCACTGATAACCCTAGATTTCTTCTCTCCCTCTGAAAGAGTAATAGTTATTCTGTTGATTTGTTGCCTAGATGGTCTGTCCAGTGCTGAGAGGTGTGTTCAGGTCCCCCAATATTATCATAGAGCAGATGCTTCTCCTGTCACTCTGGAATGGGCTTTGTGGAGAGAGAC
>NW_007732548.1:2309-3259 GCF_000696425.1 Galeopterus variegatus | reverse complement strand
CTGTGGTGGGCCACCCACATAGATGTGATATTTTTGGCATGCTTCTCGGTGCTGGCAGAGTGTCTAGTTGTGGGCAGGGGGGGTCTGGTCCCCAGCTCCAAGCCCTGGGCTCCCAGGTGGGGCCCTGAGGTGCAGGCAGTGTGCCTAGATGTGGGTGGGGGTCCGGTCCCTGGCTCCAAGCCTCAGGTCCCCCGGCAGGCCCAAGGCACTGGTGGTATGCCTGGGCCAGAACTAAGTATTTGTCCTTTGCTTACTTTTAAAATGGGGGAACTTCCTGTAGGAACCAGCACTTGAGCCCTGTGGTTGAGCTAAATTGCTGCTTTGCTGCTGTTTCCCTAGATAAAACTTTTTGTGCAGCTCAGGGTTTAATGGTTGACCATATAGGTACTTCCAGCTTTCCAGAGACTGGGTGCACCTGGGTTGTGTGGAAATTCTAATCTGGGCCTGAATCTTTTCATCAAACTGCACTCCATGCAATTCTGCATTCCTGACCTGTCTCCCCTGAGTGGTCCTGCACTGATTGGGGGGCAGATCAGCTGTCCTCACTGTGTCCCAGTGTTCTCCCAGTGGGCCTGCCTCCCCCACCGCCTGTGCTCCAAACACTTCCCATGGGACGGGCCCAGCGCCAGTCCCTTGCGATGACTCACTAGCCTCTGAATGGCTCCCCTTTTTCATCTGTTCTGGCTCCTTGCTTCTGCGTGGGTCCATGGAAACCCTATTAGTGGTCTTGCTGTTCCAGGGGCCACCAAGTCCCTCTTCTCCCCTGCTGCCTCCAAGCAACTACATCCGAAGTGCACAGCTGCTATTTCTGCCAGCTCCTTCACCATATGCTCAGCAGTTCCAGCCTTCAAACAGCCGTGGCACAAAACGCTCCAAGCAGTTTTTTCCCTCTCTCATCATGGCTTCTCCCCCTTCATGAACTCTGTAGGTCTCTCCTCCTCTTCCCCTGA
>NW_007732548.1:0-605 GCF_000696425.1 Galeopterus variegatus | reverse complement strand
TTTTCAAGGGCTTCCTGCTCTATGGGGTTCTGGTACTTGAGAATTATTATCTTCCTTTGGTAGTGTCATATTTTCTTGTTTTTTCATATTTCTAGTAACTCTACATTGATGCCTGGTCATCTGGTAGAGCAGTTACTACTTCTACTACTCTGGAGGATGCTTTTAGGAGAGAGACTTCCTCCTATAGATGTATTTTATATTGACCAGTGAATGGGACATTTTAGTATTGGTTCCAAGTAGATACAGTAGTGTAGTCTCTGTGTGGATACTTTGGCCATATTGAATGTTGGAATTGTGTGAGTGCCTCCATGGCCTAGGCACTGGGGTCCTTAGTGGTTCCTTGCTGTGGTTAGTGACACTGTGTTGGGTCTTTGAGGACATGGGTGAGATGTTAAGTTCTTGGGCAATGTGCCTGGGTGCCTTGTTGCTCTTTGGCTGAGGTGGGTGACCCTGGCTGGGCTTGTTGGCTCCCCAGGTAGTCCCATGACCCTGTTGGATTCACTGGGGTATACTGGAGCTCTTTAGATACTGAAATACTCTCTGAAGTTACAAATAAAAATAAAGAATATATTGCTGCCCTCAGAGCAGGGCTGGCTTCATGGGCA
>NW_007732547.1:167358-167905 GCF_000696425.1 Galeopterus variegatus | reverse complement strand
TCCTTAAAGGCCCTATCTTCAAATATAGCTACATTGGGAGTTAGAGCTTTAACATATTAATATTACTGGGTGGTGGGGGGACACAATTCAGTTCATAACAGGGTCTATCCCTGGAATTAAAGAATGGGGTCTCTTTAGGAAGGTATTAATAAATTAAGAAATCAATATTTTAAATAAGAAAACAATATTTTGATAATGCTCTTCAGATTCAATAATTTCAATTGTCCTGTGTTTAAGTTCACTGATTTTTTCTTCTTTTTACTCAAACCTGCTGTCAAATTCTTCTAGTGAATTTTTCATTTTAGTTTTTGCTCTTTTATGCTCCAGAATTCTGTTTGGTTCTTTTTTATAATTTCTATTTCCTTGTTGATATTCTCATTTTGCTCATATATCATTTTCCTGATTTACTTTAGTTCTTCGTCTATCTCCTCCCTTAGCTTTTTGAGCATATTTAAGACAGTTTTAAATTCTTTGTCTGGTAAATCCGATGTCTGCACTTCCTCAGGGACAATTTGTGTCGATTTATTTTATTCCTTTGAATGAGTCA
>NW_007732547.1:163903-165428 GCF_000696425.1 Galeopterus variegatus | reverse complement strand
GGAATAAAAAAATCAAAGAATACATTGTTTAATACCAAAAAGCTTAGCTTCATTTCCCATTGAACCACAAGTAAGATATTAAATCCTAATGACTCAGGCTTAATAACAGCATTTGCCCATGGAAATTATTTATAAAATGTTTTCTGATTTGGGTAATGTTTATGTAAAACATCTTATGAAGCTATGCTTGATTTCCCTGTAGAGTTGGTGAGTATTTTTATACTTCAAATGCTTTAATATGTATTCTAAATACCACTCATATTTTTTCAAGTCACTGAATTATTTACTTTCAATTTAAAAGAAGGTATACCTGTTTCTCTCTTTAAAAATACAATTTTAAATACCGTAGCATTGCCTTCATGTTTAAAATAGTTTTTTTTTTTTTTAAGGATTCCTCGCAGTTTTCTTTTTAAAGAAATGACACTTTTTCTTCTGAGAAACTATAATATGTGGACATAAGAACTTTCTTTCTGAAGGCAATTTTCAAAATCNCCAAGGTGAAAGCTGAAGGTCTTCTTAGGACTTCTGAGTGTGCGTCTTGCCTGGGTATGCACTTACAATTTTCTAAAATCTCCCATATGTGTAAGCAGCTGCTTTTGAATGTTCTAATTTCCCAGGGAGTCTCACCCCAGCTTCTCCTCTGGCCTTGCATGGTCAAATTGCATATCTCCACCTGTAATCTCTTAAAACAGGTAAGTGTGGGTTTATAGTCCCTTGTAGCTTTTATGAGGCATACCTAACCCTCTTCCCTGCCTGCATTTCAAGTTATGTCTGACCGAGACTAGCAAATCGGTCCTTCAAATATCCTCCAGCCAGGATAGAGCAAACATACACATTAATTTGCAAATAAGATATGTTCTGCTCCCACTGGTTAGAAGATGAGGGGAATTGGGAACTGGGCAGCTGTTGATCAAGATCAAGATTGCCTGTGGGCCAGGGAGGGGGTGGGACAACTAAAAACACCACAAAACTTCCCAATCATTTTAGGATTGTTTTCTTCTTTATTGGGTGTTTCTTAGTTGCTGCAAACCTTTATTTTCAACTCCTACAAAGTTGGTTTAGATAGCTCCCCCCCCCTCATTTTTCTATGCAGGGAGGAGAGTTTGAAGCCTCTTTTTAGTCTGCCCTTTGTGCTGATGTTGGATTCTACAGAGTTCTTAACTACCCGAATAATTTCAATTTTTCTATGTTTTTACTCATCTTCTGGAATTTCATGTATGAAAAGATGTTCTAAGGAATAAAAAAATCAAAGAATACATTGTTTAATACCAAAAAGCTTAGCTTCATTTCCCATTNTTCCTCTAATGCTAGGAGCTGAAACAGACAAACAAACAAAAACACACTGAAAAAAAAAAAAAGACTAAAAAGGAAAAACAACTACCTCTCCCAATCTATGCAGACTGGTTTTCTGTTGGAGCAGTCCTTCACCAATTAGTTAGGCTTGCTCTGAGCCTAGGGATCAGTCCAAGGTGAAAGCTGAAGGTCTTCTTAGGACTTCTGAGTGTGCGTCTTGCCTGGGTATGCA
>NW_007732547.1:136536-162536 GCF_000696425.1 Galeopterus variegatus | reverse complement strand
AAAAATACAATTTTAAATACCGTAGCATTGCCTTCATGTTTAAAATAGTTTTTTTTTTTTTTAAGGATTCCTCGCAGTTTTCTTTTTAAAGAAATGACACTTTTTCTAAAAATACAATTTTAAATACCGTAGCATTGCCTTCATGTTTAAAATAGTTTTTTTTTTTTTGTTTTTAAGGATTCCTCGCATTTTTCTTTTTTAAAGAAATGACACTTTTTTTTTTTTTTTTTTTGTTTTTAAGGATTCCTCGCATTTTTCTTTTTTAAAGAAATGACACTTTTTTTTCTGAGAAACTATAATATGTGGACATAAGAACTTTCTTTCTGAAGGCAATTTTCAAAATCATGTTGATTTAATCAACCCAATTAGTGTTGTAATAATGAAATATCCCCACAACTAGGCTTTAAAGTTGGTTTTTGCTTCCAATTACTTTTTCAATTAACTAAGAAGTGCTTCATGGATAAAAATTTGTCCAAATAAGACCTTTGAGAATAAAGGGGTCATTTTGAGAGAAAGTCAATCAAGCACTTTTAAAGGATTATTTTAATAATGAAACAAGGGTAAACATTAGAGAGGGATGTTCTGTTCATGGTGTTGACCTCCTTTAAGAGCCTGCTAGAATGTCAATGCCCAAACGAGTCAATAATCACTTAAGATAATAATATTATTAGTATATACTATATATAAAAATCTATAATGATATATAAATATAAAAATATAATTATATATTAATATAATTATAACTATAATATAATAAGACTTCTTGTGCATGTATTTTATAAATAAATATTTTTGATTAGCCCAGTATACATTTTTATGTTTCTGGTTTTAAATATTATTATAATAAAAATGATACATGCTCATTATTCAAAAATATAAACATTGAAGGAAAAGTATAAATAACAAAATGCACACCATCCCTAAGTTTTAACCAATCTGGACTATCCCAATTAGGGATATTTTCCATTCTTATGGTGGCAAAGTTTCATCCCACCCTCAGCCTAGTGCCCTGAAAGATGAAAAACTGTGTGTGATCTTCCTTCCTACCGAAGCTGAGGTCTCAAGGTGAACCTTGAGAACTTCTGCTCCCAGCGGTTTTCAACTCTCGGTGGTTTTTCCTTTGTAATTTCCCTCGCAGCGTCTGTCAGCTTATGTCAGAATTGAAGGCTATTAATAGGAATACTCAGGATTTTAAAAATAATTTATATTCTTTTCTCAGTAATCTGTCTTTGGTGTGGGGTGGGGGTCAGAGGCTATGCTACATATAAAACTATGAATCTTTCTTTACTTTGATGCGTGTTACTTTTCAGGGTTTTGGGAGCATATGATTAAGCTTCATTTCTTGTTTGATTGCAACTGGTGAATTTATTTTAACTGGTTTTATACTACGTTACAATGAAATCCATCTGAGAAAAGACATTATAGATTTATCTAGATGCATGTGCATTAGCCTGTCATATTCTAGCTTTGTTTACCTACCTTAAAAATCTGGATGCTAAGAGGAAAAGCTAACCTTTTACCCACATGAATTTATTCATATCACACCAAGATTACAGATGTTTTCAATAATGAACATTAGAAGTTATCTGTCCTCAGTCCATGAAAACAGTGGTGGTGTTTGAAAAATATATTACCCCAGTCAATTTTTAAACTATATCAAAGATGAGTTTATACCCCAAAGCTTATTTGAATGTCAGAAACTACTCAGTCATTTAGTTCATTTTTATTGTTACTTGCTGTCTAATTTATGCACAGATGTTCTAGATGAGAAAAATGCCCCCAAATCTTGATATTTAAAAAACATTTTTATATGATAAATATTTTCTCTCAAAATTTATTGCAAATTTTGACATTTTTTTCCATTAGGGAGGGTGACAGAAAAAATGTTTTAAAATCATAAATAATTGGAAATATTTTGAGACAGTGTTTTAAGATTCCTTGTGTAATGTGGGACTTTCCTTTTCCATGAAGGTATGAATGTTTAATCTCTGTGTGAGTTTAGTGAGGAGCAAAAGAATGTTCCAAATTGAGAGGAGAAGCAAATCCTAATATGACCTGGACATTTTTCTGATGCTTGGAATTAAGTGGGATGTTTGAGATTAAAGAGTTGAAGCGTGTTTGATAGAAAAGGAATATATACAAGATGATAAAAGACAACACTTGAGAATATGTCTAAGTTCTTCAGAAGAAAACCAGAGGCTGAAGACAAGGTCAGTGGTAGACAAAGACCCTAAAGAATGACTCTGAAAACCATAACTGGAGTCAGAATTTTTTTTTTTTTTTTGACAGGTGGCTGGTCTGGGATAGAGTAAGAAATTTACTAACTAAGCTGGTACAGACAGAAATAAAACCAAAATAGCCAAAATTTTTATCTAGACAGAATAGACTTTATGCTAGCATTCAGAGAAAGTTGAGAAAAACCAGACTTCTGGAAGCAAAAGCATTCAAGGGGACAGTGTTCGAGTGGAGGGCTTAGATTATTTTACATCACAATAGAATCCACTGGAGACAAAGAGGGTTTTGCTGAGTCACCATAGGAAAGACATTTTCATGAAGAGACAGGAAGAAAAAAAAGTGGGTGAAGGAGAGGTGAACGCTCAGCTATAATTAGAAAATAGGGTGGATCATACAGATACTGAAACAGTAAATGTTGTGCTCACCTGCAGATGTGGTTGTAGCGCTTGAACAGCAGTGACTGCAGAACCACAGTCCACAGGGAGGGAGGAAACAGTGCAGCTGCCATACAATCAAAGAACGGAAAAAATGTAGAATTCGGTGGCAAGCCCTTGGCTAGTGCTGAATAGGAAAAGGAACCTGAAATTAACCTAGTTAACAAATCAGATCAGTGCTGCACCTTATTTTGTGATACCGATTGATTGTGAATGTTTCTTCAATTTGTGTCTCAGCTGCTGAAGACAAGTTCCATATGGTTGTATCTGACCCATTACCTCTTCTCCAATCATATGTTTTTTTTTTCTTGTAAGTTTCCTGAAGGCAAAAGTAACCAGTACAGCAGCCTTCCTTCTTTCCTCCTTCCCTCCCCACCTCCCTCACTCCCTCTCTTCTTTGCTAGCACCCAGTTATGAGTGAGAACATGTGCTATTTCTGTTTCTTTGTCTGGCTTATTTCACTTGACATAATTTTTTCCAGACTAATCCATGTTGTTGCAAATGGTGGAATTTTATTCTTTTTTTGTGGCTGAGTAGTATTCCGTTGTGTATATATACCACATTTTCTTTATCCAGTCATCTGTCAATGGATGCTTAGGTTGGTTCCATATTTTGGCTATTGTAAACGGAGCTGCAATGAACACGGGAGGGCAGGTATCCCTTCAACATGATGATTTCCATTCCTTTGGATATATATCCGGTAGTGGGATTGCTGGATCATATGGTAGCTCTATCTGTAGTTGGTTGAGAAACTTCCATTCTGTTTCCTATAGTGGTTGTTACAGTCCCACCAACACTGTAGAAGAGTTCCCTTTCCCCCCACATCCTCACCAGCATTTGTTATTCTGTTTTTTGCAAACTATACAAAATATATTCTGGTATTAATATCCAGAATATACAGAGAATTCAAATAACTATACAATAACAAATCCCAAATAACCCAATTAAAAATGGGCAAAAGGAGATAAATAGGCATTTTTCAAAGGAAGACACACAAATGGTCAACAGGTACATGAAAAAATGCTCAGCATCACTAGTCACCAGAAAAATGCAAAGCAAAACCACACTGAGATATCACCTGACCCCAGTTAGACTAGCCAAGATCTGACTATAATTTAAGTCTACATTTATCAGATGACTTTATATATATGTTGGAAGGTAGAAGTAAAACAGAGGCTGGCTTCTGTTTCTTCTGTGCTTTTCTTCTGAAAATAAAAATTTTGACAGTTCCTTATTTTCCTGTGATGGTTTCTTGATAATTGATTCTTCTTAATTGAGACTTTGTCCTGATGGTGATACTTTCCTAACTGTGGCAGTGGTGATTTACTCCTGGAGCTGGTTGTTATAGAAGTAGCTCCCAAGGTGTCTTTGTCCCGTCGTGTGGCCCTACATTACTTCCTACACATTTAACTTAGAATCTGATTCCTTTGACTTCTCAACAAATCTGTAAGCATTTACTTCTCTTAATATTTTTGCTAAATTAGCTGAAATGTATTCTGTTCTCCTTGAACCCTTACACATACTTCCCCCTATTCAATGGTGAGTCCAAATATGTATAATATTATTACTGGTCCAGTCAGTGCAGTTAAATATTGGTGACATTAAAAATTTGCCATTAAATATTGGCTAGACTTTTGGTGGCATTGAACTACTGGCTGCTGAAATGTGCACACTGGCAGGTATCACTAGTGTGCATGGCTTGCAGTGAGATATTATCCAAGGCCAAGCCACTTCCCCAGAATTGCTTCTGATTGAGACAGGACAATTTCTCAGATCTCAAGGACATGGTTGACATGCCATTCCAGTTATAATGGCAGACTGCAAGCTCTTTTGTGTGTGAGAATGTGTGTAGTATGTAGTTAAAACGGGGTCTTTAGGATAACACCAAATTTCACCAAGAAGCTTCATCCTCTCCATGGTAGGAAGACCTCTGAANGAAAAAATGTAGAATTCGGTGGCAAGCCCTTGGCTAGTGCTGAATAGGAAAAGGAACCTGAAATTAACCTAGTTAACAAATCAGATCAGTGCTGCACCTTATTTTGTGATACCGATTGATTGTGAATGTTTCTTCAATTTGTGTCTCAGCTGCTGAAGACAAGTTCCATATGGTTGTATCTGACCCATTACCTCTTCTCCAATCATATGTTTTTTTTTTCTTGTAAGTTTCCTGAAGGCAAAAGTAACCATTGCAATGACCTGTAACTCAAACAAAATGTGATCTTTAAAAAAAACTCTTAACCTGAAGTCTACTTGTTACAGCAGAAATACTGTTTACATTTAGCAGAGGCAGATCTCAGTCTGTGTGGTATAACAGTCCCATTTTGTCCTCTTCTTTCTTACTATTTGCTATATAGACATTGATAATCCAGCATCTGCTCCTGGAATGTAACCGAGGAAAGGAGGTCAGAGGCTGGCACAGTGACGGTGAAGGAACAGGTGGCTACACAGTTTCTCATCTGATGATGCCAGGAGTTCCTCTGAGTCAAATTCTAAGGCCTGAAAAGCTGTCAGTCAAATTGACTCACAACCACTAAAAACATCCACTCCCTCTTCCTTCTGCTGTAGCTTCCTGTAGTTTCTAAGNGTCCTGATGGTGATACTTTCCTAACTGTGGCAGTGGTGATTTACTCCTGGAGCTGGTTGTTGTAGAAGTAGCTCCCAAGGTGTCTTTGTCCCGTCATGTGGCCCTACATTACTTCCTACACATTCAACTTAGAATCTGATTCCTTTGACTTCTCAACAAATCTGTAAGCATTTACTTCTCTTAATATTTTTGCTAAATTAGCTGAAATGTATTCTGTTCTCCTTGAACCCTGACACATACTGCCCCCTATTCAATGGTGAGTCCAAATATGTATAATATTACTGGTCCAGTCAGTGCAGTTAAATATTGGTGACATTAAAAATTTGCCATTAAATATTGGCTAGACTTTGGTGGCATTGAACTACTGGCTGCTGAAATGTGCACACTGGCAGGTATCACTAGTGTGCATGGCGTGCAGTGAGATATTATCCAAGGCCAACCCGCTTCCCCAGAATTGCTTCTGATTGAGACAGGACAATTTCTCAGATCTCAAGGACATGGTTGACATGCCATTCCAGTTATAATGGCAGACTGCAAGCTCTTTTGTGTGTGCGAATGTGTGTAGAATGTAGTTAAAACGGGTCTCTAGGATAACACCAAATTTCACCAAGAAGCTTCATCCTCTCCATGGTAGGAAGACCTCTGAAATGGTCCCCAGTGATCCCGATATCCTAGTATTCACACCCTTATGCACTCTCTCTGAGTGTGGGCTGAACACTGGGATTCTATTCTATCCAATATAGCATGGCAAAGTGGATGAGATGTCATTTCTGTAATTTGATTACAAAATATTCCACCTTCCGTCTCGTTTGCAGACTCTATTGCCTTCTCAGCTTGCACTCTTTGTTGAAGCAAGCCTCCACGCAGCAAGAATCTGAGCGCAGCCTCCGGCCAACAGTCAGAAAGGGACTGAGGCCCTCACCCCGACAGCCCGTGACGAGCTGTATTGGGCCCACCGCCATGTGAGCTTGGGAGCAGACCCTTGCCCCGTTGAGTCTTGTAGATTATAGCTTAACTGACATGATTACAGCCGTGAAAGACCCTGAAACAGAATAACCAGCTAAACTGCACCTGGATTTCTGACCAAAGGAAGTATGAGGTGATCAAGAAGTGTTCTTTTAAGCCACTAAATTTTGGGATAATTTGTTACTCAGCGACAGATACTTTTTACTTTGTTTTATTTAGTTTTACTAAGTTTGTAGTTTGTTTATTGAAAAAGCACCTGACTTTTCAGCTGGCAAGCAGAGTGTCTGACAGCTTCCAAATGTCTTAGCTTAAAATTCCAAAGATCAAAAATATTTGAAACAAGATAAAGACACTTCTGTCATTTTAAATTTGGAACTCTATCAGTCAGGGATTAAGAATATTCACTTTGAAAATGACAGTTCTCTGTCTTTCTCTCACTGTTTCCCTCTCTCTCTCTTTGTCTCTTCTCCCTCTCTCTCTCTCTCTCTCTCTCTCTCTCTCTTTCCACTGCTCTCTTAGGCCAACCATCACATACGTCAGTCAGTGGGCATGTTGACATTATTTACACATCTAACTTTCCCCCTTTTTTACTTGATAATTGATGGTTATATGTCCCCAGGTGCTTTTTGAACCTCTTTCCAGTGACAAACTGTGCAAACTCTACTTACTTTTTCCTCCTCCCTTTCTCTGTCTCTCCCTCTCTGGCTCTTGCTCCTGGACTCTCTCCACATTCCCTCCCTCTCTGGTTGCAATAAAAGAAGATATTTAGTCAGTCTCTGAAGTCAGTCTCCAGGACAGGATCAATGCATCCATAGTAGGTCAGCATCATTTTGAGTGGCACCAGTGTCAGACCCCAGAGCTGATCTTACACCTTTGGTATTTATGTGGGGAGACTCCCAGATACTAGCAATGTACAGCATCAGTGGGGAGGTCACAGGATTATCTCGAGTCCTCAACTGCCAACTGTCCAGTTCCCATGTAAGTGGAAATATCGAGTCCCAAGAGAACTCACACTCCAAGTCCAACATGTGAGTAGGATCAGGAGTATCTTAAGTCTACACTATAGTCATTGGCTGTCTCTTGATTTCTGCTCTATAATGGCCGTAACACCTGAGTCTTCCAGGAGATTCCTGGATACCTGGTGAAGTAGGTTGGGAATGGACTCCCATTGTACTTTTGTACTGGGTGGTTTAGTGTACTCAGTCTAGGGAAAAAGACAGATACCACCAGCATATAACTAAGCCTGAATTCCACTAACATAGAGAGATGCAACACAGGTAATACAATTCACTGAAAGAAACACATATACCAAAATGCTTTTGTTGAAGTAGTTATAGTTGATTGCTAGGGAATGACATTAATTTATTACTAACTGATCCTTACAGGGTCAAGCTCCTTTTTTCACTGAGGGCTTTGCATGTGCTTTTTCTTCTCCTTGGAATTCTTCCCATTCCCTTTTCCAGCCTGATATCCTTCATCCAAGCTAATTTTTATTAATTATTCAATAATCATCCTAAATTCTGAGGTCTTCAAAACATTTAATGCTAGATTAGATCTTCCTATTAGCACTTATTCCTACTGTGTAACTGGAAAAAATTAACCCACCATTCCCTTCAGTACCACCGTCACCAATGTTACCCGGTACTCACTTCAGGTGTGGCTGAATAGGAAAATGGGTAGAAAAATAAAAGATTTTTCCTCACTCCCATTTACCCCCCAAAATTATCAAAGAATGCCTTGTTCCTAAACCTGACCTAACTTACAAAAAATAAGAGCTCCAAGTAATTTTAGTTTCATAATGTCTGCTGTGTCTTTGTGTAGCTAAGAGATAGTCATCAAAGGGTATATAGTTCTGTAATGGACCCAATGTACTTTTTGTTTCATATGCAACAGGAAACCCAGGGACATAGGCATATATGTGTGTGTGTGTGTGTGTGTGTGTGTGTATAGACATATACATATAAATGAATGAAAGGAAACTGCCATTATTCTTTGGAACACCTAAAATGCTGCCTCTACTGTGGGCTGCTAAAGGGGTTGTTTTAGGAAAATATGTCTTTTTCTTATTGTGAATTTAAGCTGTACTGACCCTAAGAATTAGTGTGTGTGTGTGTGTGTGTGTGTGCGTAATACACATGCTTGCTGGGTTCAGTAGTCATCAGCTAGACAGTTGAATGAAGAATCTGAGCTAGGAAGAATGCAGCATCTCTGGAAGCCTCCTAAGGGGATAGTCTTAACTGATATATGAAGGTTTGAAAAGTCAGGAACTTTCTGAGAGGAACATGGACTCAAGGGCAGGTAGGCACTGCTAAGAATTTGGGTACAACCGAGCAGTCTGCTGTAAAGGATGGAGCTTTTTCCCCCTGTGGTAATGATCATGGTTCCTGTACAGTTTTCTCCTCTATGTTGCTCTTTTTACTTGTCCCTCAAACATTTAGTACTGTCTTATACTACCACATAGTCCTCTGTTTCGGAATTTTGAGACACAAAGGAGGAAGCCAGTAAAGAAAAGTGGATCCTCCCACATTTCCTGGGTCCTTTGTGGAGACAGCAGTGCCAGACTGGGGGGCGGTGGGTGATGTATGCAGCGATCAGCAGGGAGTAGACTGGGAGAAGTAGTTGCTGGTGCCCGGATGGGGAGACATGTAAAACCCCTTCTTTCCCAATATATGAAAGCAAAGTGTTCTCGAGTGGATAGAACGGATTCTTAGGTTGAGCTCCAATGAAGTATTTTTTGTGTATAATTATTTGTTTAACTCTCCAGATGACCCATGGGGAGGAGGTTAGATGTATATTGTTTATTATTTATTTCTACTTTCTAGCATATGATAAATCACCAAGAAGATATTTTAAATGTTTTTGTTAAATAAATGAAATAGTAAGTATATTTAAGGCTTAATATAGGCACATTCCATCACATGGGTAACTGATCAGAAGCTTAATTTTAGTTAGATGCGATTAACTGTTATTATAACTATTATTTGTTCTGAACGGTAGTATGACTATCATTAACTTGATATGATTGGAAAATTTATAAATCAAATTGCATGTAGTCAACCAGATGGAAATATGTATGAGTAGCCAGACCAAAAGCAGTCTAACACTCAAACATTCAACCCCATATAAATAATGGTTAACTATGATTTACACTTATATATACTCAGTAAATTTCAAAAAATGGATAAAGTGAAAAATCAAACAGAAGATTTCTTAAAGAAAATGGTCATCATAAATTAAACTATCATGATGCAATTATAATAAATTAATCTGCGTTCAGTGATGATGCATTCTAGAATTCTATTTCTGGATGTGGCTCTGTTCAGCCAATGTCCACTCCCAATTTGAGTTCAAACTGTGGTTTCAGAAATGGCCACTAGATGGCAATATATATTGATAAATTTGATAGTTTTCATTTGGGTCTACGACAGTCACATGGTGAACAATTTTCACGAAAGAACTTTAGATAAACTGAATAAATTACATCGATTAAGATACACGAGAAACTTTAAAAAATAGGCTTAAAATAGTTCTTTCAGGAATTTTTGAAATTGATGGCATTTTTATTGTAACAAATATTCTGGGATGGAAAAAATTATTCTGGGTTGACGAATAAATAGAACAAATATTCAGTAATTGTGGTGTCAGAGTGCCAGTGTTCTATGTGAAGGATATTATGGATTTTGAAAGATAATAATTTTTTGGCTTATATGTTATAAATCAGTATTTCTTAGTGCATGTTAATAGTAGGGTTTAAAAAGCTGGATTTATAAAAGGTAAAATAGCTCTTTTCTGGAGGACTTTTCAGAGATTTAATATGTTAATGTGCATTTCCTTTCTCTTCGTAAGAAAGAGTATGTAGAATCTCCCAGATGGAACCCTTTTTATAAAACAATTCCTTAGGAAACATTCCTTAGGTAAAATGCTGTTCTAAGTAAGGATTTCTAAGCCTGATAAATATCATTTGAAATAATTGCAGACATGTGAGAAAATAGAAAATACAAATGAAGTAAATATATATATATGTGTGTGTGTATATATATATATGTATGTATGTATGTATATATATATATATGTATGTATATATATAGATGATGTGGGTGTTCTAAACCCAAAGCAATTTTGAAAAAAATTGCAATTTTTAACCTTTAAGAAGTACCTACAAGTCATTGGATAGTTTATTATTGTATTATTCTACTTAGAAATGTCCTGCTCTGCAGTAGATAATGGGAAAATAAAAAATCCTATGTTAATAAGCCGAAATAACTTTATAGAATCAGAATGTGTTTTCACACATTTTAATTCCTTCTTTATGAGAGAGGGGAATGGGGAACAGAGACAAGAAACCAGGTATTGGTTTCATAAAAAGGAAAACTCTGAGGCTGTCATGGATAGGTCTTTTTTATCTTCTCTGAAGTTATATTATATTTCTCACTACAAATTCATGTCCAGATTGATAAAACCGTGACTGTACAAGATACTATAGCATGAAAGACAGATTCTGTTATGCCCTTTTTACAGGACCAAATTGAGAAATTACTTGGTGAGGTGTCATTGCAACCACACATGGGTAGAACTAAATATTACATTCACTTTCCCCATGAATGAATTTGCTACCAGTTTCACGTGTTAGGCAGGAAAGGATTCAAGTCTGATTAATAACCTCTGGTGGATGATTTTGAATTTAGCAATCAATTTTGATTTATCGTCCTATGCTGCCATCCTGTGGTTACTTGAGAAATGAATGAAATGGAGAAATCCAATGTTGAAAAAACATGGTTTGAGCTCTCTGCTTCTGTGGAATAATAGAAAAAAGGAACTCAAGCAGGCATCTGCCTTCTGTCTCCAGGAAGAATGATATTCCTTCATTTATTTTCCCTTCAGCCTCTCAGAGATAAGCCAAATTTAAAACAGATGCTGCATAATGTATGAAGGAGAAAAATCCTGAGAGGACTTAACAGTTCTGAGAAATAATTGTCTCTTATTCTTAAATATTTGCATGGGGGGAGGGAGGAAGGACATCTATTTTCACCTTAATTTTCGTTTGATCAGAAGAACTCATTCCTTTCTGAGCAGTTTGTCTAAACTAGGCTTTGAAAAATATCCATCATATCCACAAAGTAATGAAAATCTAAAGCTGATCAGCATAGAGCTGGGCTGATTTATTTTGGAATGACACTACTTCAGGTTTGATCTTATTTCACCATAATGAAACATGCTGCTATTATGCAAGTGTTCTTGCTGTTACCTGCAGAATAATCTGCCCTGCAATGGAATGAAAGTCTCTTCCAGGCAATTCAATGTAGAAATACTTCCAGTTATTCACCACAGATAATGAATTATCTCCTAAAAGAAAGATAGCCTCTGATGACCTGTTTATAATTTAAAACAAATTAATTGCTCTTTGTAGTTGTATTTAATGAAAAAATAACTTTAAAACATTATACTAAAAGTCTGAGGCTCTACCAATGAGCTATTCAGGCCCCTAAAACACTATATTAAAATTAATTTTAATAATATTAATAATATTAATATTTATCATTGTATTAACTATCACACCAATTAAAGTCATTAGTCAGTACATACTTATTGAGAATTTTTCTGTTAGCATTTCTGTTTTACATAAATAGATAGGATGAGGTTTAGTATGTAGATCAAAGTTGAAAGAACATTAGAATTTTAAACTATTGATTAAACTTTCTGTTTAATTACTCATTCATATAGCCTTTGATATTGCATTTCAGAAAACATTAAATGTTGTANTATGCAACAGGAAACCCAGGGACATAGGCATATATGTGTGTGTGTGTGTGTGTGTGTGTGTATAGACATATACATATAAATGAATGAAAGGAAACTGCCACTATTCTTTGGAACACCTAAAATGCTGCCTCTACTGTGGGCTGCTAAAGGGGTTGTTTTAGGAAAATACGTCTTTTTCTTATTGTGAATTTAAGCTGTACTGCCCCTAAGAATTAGTGTGT
Organism: Galeopterus variegatus; assembly: GCF_000696425.1. Classification (NCBI taxonomy): domain Eukaryota; kingdom Metazoa; phylum Chordata; class Mammalia; order Dermoptera; family Cynocephalidae; genus Galeopterus; species Galeopterus variegatus. Next base: position 150,336 of record NW_007732547.1, on the reverse strand, counting down.
GTGTGTGTGTGTGTGTGTGTGTGTGTGCAATCCATTTACTCTTGTTTTGGTAGGGTTTCAGAAGGGACTAAAAGTAAACGTGTTGAATCTACCCTCTTTACTCCTGACTTACTTTTATATTTATAAAACTGGCCTGGCTGGTTAGCCCAGTTGGTTAGAGCACGGTGTTATAACACCAAGGTCAAGGGTTCAGATCCCCTTACTGGCCAGCCCCAAAATAATAATAATAATAATAATACGATAATACTATATTCTTTTCCATACACAAGAAAATATATGCTCTCCTTGGTGCATGAACAAGATATCTCAGCCTTCTGCCTCAGGGCAGGCTGATGGAGCAGGCTGAGGAGTGTTCAGTCCGGCAGTCGATTTGCCCTGAGCCAAGCACATCCTCCTGGGACTGTGTCTCTTAGTGAAAGTCACCACCCCACTGGAAAGAAAATAATAAATTAATCTGCGTTCAGTGATGATGCATTCTAGAATTCTATTTCTGGATGTGGCTCTGTTCAGCCAATGTCCACTCCCAATTTGAGTTCAAACTGTGGTTTCAGAAATGGCCACTAGATGGCAATATATATTGATAAATTTGATAGTTTTCATTTGGGTCTACGACAGTCACATGGTGAACAATTTTCACGAAAGAACTTTAGATAAACTGAATAAATTACATCGATTAAGATACACGAGAAACTTTAAAAAATAGGCTTAAAATAGTTCTTTCAGGAATTTTTGAAATTGATGGCATTTTTATTGTAACAAATATTCTGGGTTGGAAAAAAATATTCTGGGTTGACGAATAAATAGAACAAATATTCAGTAATTGTGGTGTCAGAGTGCCAGTGTTCTATGTGAAGGATATTATGGATTTTGAAAGATAATAATTTTTTGGCTTATATGTTATAAATCAGTATTTCTTAGTGCATGTTAATAGTAGGGTTTAAAAAGCTGGATTTATAAAAGGTAAAATAGCTCTTTTCTGGAGGACTTTTCAGAGATTTAATATGTTAATGTGCATTTCCTTTCTCTTCGTAAGAAAGAGTATGTAGAATCTCCCAGATGGAACTCTTTTTATAAAACAATTCCTTAGGAAACATTCCTTAGGTAAAATGCTGTTCTAAGTAAGGATTTCTAAGCCTGATAAATATCATTTGAAATAATTGCAGACATGTGAGAAAATAGAAAATACAAATGAAGTAAATATATATATATGTGTGTGTGTATATATATATATGTATGTATATATATATAGATGATGTGGGTGTTCTAAACCCAAAGCAATTTTGAAAAAAATTGCAATTTTTAACCTTTAAGAAGTACCTACAAGTCATTGGATAGTTTATTATTGTATTGTTCTACTTAGAAATGTCCTGCTCTGCAGTAGATAATGGGAAAATAAAAAATCCTATGTTAATAAGCCAAAATAACTTTATAGAATCAGAATGTGTTTTCACACATTTTAATTCCTTCTTTATGAGAGAAGGGAATGGGAGACAGAGACAAGAAACCAGGTATTGGTTTCATAAAAAGGAAAACTCTGAGGCTGTCATGGATAGGTCTTTTTTATCTTCTCTGAAGTTATATTATATTTCTCACTACAAATTCATGTCCAGATTGATAAAACCGTGACTGTACAAGATACTATAGCATGAAAGACAGATTCTGTTATGCCCTTTTCACAGGACCAAATTGAGAAATTACTTGGTGAGGTGTCATTGCAACCACACATGGGTAGAACTAAATATTACATTCACTTTCCCCATGAATGAATTTGCTACCAGTTTCACGTGTTAGGCAGGAAAGGATTCAAGTCTGATTAATAACCTCTGGTGGATGATTTTGAATTTAGCAATCAATTTTGATTTATCGTCCTATGCTGCCATCCTGTGGTTACTTGAGAAATGAATGAAATGGAGAAATCCAATGTTGAAAAAACATGGTTTGAGCTCTCTGCTTCTGTGGAATAATAGAAAAAAGGAACTCAAGCAGGCATCTGCCTTCTGTCTCCAGGAAGAATGAACATTATACTAAAAGTCTGAGGCTCTACCAATGAGCTATTCAGGCCCCTAAAACACTATATTAAAATTAATTTTAATAATATTAATAATATTAATATTTATCATTGTATTAACTATCACACCAATTAAAGTCATTAGTCAGTACATACTTATTGAGAATTTTTCTGTTAGCATTTCTGTTTTACATAAATAGATAGGATGAGGTTTAGTATGTAGATCAAAGTTGAAAGAACATTAGAATTTTAAACTATTGGGCCGGCCTGGTGGCGCACTGTTGTAGTGCGCCGCTTGGGAGTGTGGCGGCGCTCCCGCCGAGGGTTCGGATCCCACATGCAGACCGGTTCCCGCTCGCTGGCTGAGTGAGGCGCGGGGGCAGCGCCGGGGGTTGCGATCCCGTTGCCGGTCCCGGTCCAGTGCGGGGGCGACACTGAGGGTTACGATCCTTGCTGGACACGGAAAAAGACAAAAAAAAAAAAAGAATTTTAAACTATTGATTAAACTTTATGTTTAATTACTCATTCATATAGCCTTTGATATTGCATTTCAGAAAACATTAAATGTTGTAATTTTCTTATTAAATATTTATTTCTGGCACTTTTATGTTAAAATATTAACAAATCATGGCTTTGTCTAATCAAAAGAAAAGCTGTAATACTAACTGGACAAAGTTCATTTTACCTCACTTATGCCTTCTAGTTACCTATTAAATAGGAACATTATTTGCCAGATATTACTGTGTTGAAAATCTAGTAGGGAAGGATTTTACCATTAATAAGTCTTCTATCTTTGTAATGCAGGTTAAATTTAGTAAACATCATATCAAAATGCAGTCACCTTATTCATTATAAGTACAAAGTCATAATCATTAGTTCAAATTATACTTAATTTCCTTCTGTAGGAGAAAAAAAGCTATATGCATAACAAATCAATATAAAATGAAAAAGGTAAACAACAGCTTGCTAAACAAATAACATAAAGCAACTCTCGATCAAAGCCTCAGTAATTACTTTGTGGAACAGGCTGCCCTTAATAAAACAATTAATTTATTTTTCCAAATGAATTATGCAAGCCAATATTTTTTCTTCATTAATGTTTTGTTGAAGTCATTAAGTTTTATTAATGAATAACAAAGAAGGAATCAGGTCTTTATTCTAACTGATATATACTAATGTGCTTAACTTGAACTAAGTGTGCTTCCAGTATGTAATCAAATTTGAATCAATCAAGTCAATTTTCCAGTCAAATGTCCTTTAGGAGCTCCAGCCGCTTCCTGTGGATGGCTCTTCACAAAGGACATGCAGAAAGTGACCCAGAAGACTCTGGCTCTGCCAAGTATCACATCAAGTTTTAATTACAATCCTTTGATTTTCTAAAGGGGATTACTAGTGTCTCATACAGAACTCTATTGTCTCTTTCTCATTATGATGAATTTGGATAAAAGCTTAAAATTCATCAGTGTAAAATAAATGACAATTAGCTGAGATGCCAGCTTCTTCTCCAAAGAAGTAAGAGGACAGATAAAATCATGCTAACCTTATTCTGCAAAAGTATGAGCACAGGCAGGTATTACTATTTAATTTTTACAAGATGTATGGCCTATAATTATTAAGAGTGTCTAAAGAAGAGTGGCAAACCTCTTCTTGTTTAGGTATCTTTGCTGTCTACCTGAAAACAAGAAATATTGGTTATTTAATTACCTGGTAGAAGACATTATGACCTACAGTCTTACTACTGAGACAAAGCCTGACGATGCTTTCATGCAGTCTGTAGAACATCTGAATAGGAACACATTCATCGAGGTACCTGCATTTGTCAGTGTGTCTTGTTAAAGTGCAAGTAGTTACTAATAACTAAAAGAGTTACTTGGTAGTTTTAAAATAAAATCAATAGGTTTAATGCAATTTCCGTGAAAATTTCAGCAAGTTTTTTTTTTTCCAGACATAGACAATCTTATTCTAAAATTTCTATAGAGAGGCGGAGGCCCTAAAACAGCTAGAACAATCTTGACAAAGAAAAATAAGGTGGGAGGAGCTGCTCCACTCACTATTAAGTCTTACTGTATAGCTACAGTAATGAAGACAGTGTGGTATTGGTGGAGGGATAGGCATATAGATCAATAGCTTAGGATAGAAGACACAGTAATACACCCCCTCAAACATGCCCAACTGATTTTTGACAAAGGTGCAAAACCAGTTTAATGGAGGAAAGATGGTCCTTTCATCAAATGCTGCTAGAACAAGTGAACATCTATGTGCAAAACAAAAAACAAACAAAATCTCCCAAACAAAAACCCCAAAAAACCTTGACCTAAAATCACACCTTTTGCAAACATTAACTCAAAATCTATCATGGACTTATACGTAAAATGTAAAACTGAAAATTTTTAGATCATAAGAAACATAGGAGAAAATCTTCAAGATCCAGAGCCAGGCAAAGAGTACCTAGGTTTGATACTAAAAGCATAATCAATGAAAGAAAAAACAGTAATTGGACCTTACCAAAATTTAAAATTTTACTATGTGAAAGCCCATATGAATCGGATAAAAAGATGAGCTATGACTTGGATAAAACATTTGCAAATTACATCTCTAACGAAGGACTAGTATCTAGAATATATGAAGAAAACTCACAACTCAACATCATAAAACCAAACAATCTAAATAGAAAAGCAGAAGACACTAATGAACATTTCAGTAAAGAAGATACACAAATGGCAAATAATCACATAAAAAAAATTCAGTATTATTGTCCCACAGGGGGATGCAAATTAAAACCACAATGAGATATCATTACACACCAATAAGAAAGGCTAAAATAAAAAAATAGTGACAAAGTGAAATGCAGGCAAGGATCTGGAGAAACGGAGTCACTCATGCATGGCTAGTAGGGATATGAAAAAGATACAACCCACTGGAAAACAGCTTGGTAGTTTCTGAAAAAACCAAACATGCAACTACCCTATCTCTCAGGAATTGCACTTCTGAGCATTTATCCCAGAGATACAGACAAAAATTGGAGTCAGCCTAGATGTTTTTCAACAGGTGAGTAGTTAAACTGCAGCACATAGATACCATAGAATACTATTCAGCAATGAAACAAGATGAAATGAAGTATTGATAAATGCAACGACTTAGATAAATCTCTAGGAAATTTTGCTGAGCAGAAAAAAAAAAGTTAGTCCCAATGTTTACATAATGTAGAATTCCATTTATGTAACATTTTGAAATGACAAAATATTAGAAATGGAGAACAGATTAGTGGTTGCTAGGGGTTTGAAGTGGGGGTGGAGGAGGAGGTAGTGGGATGTGTTTATAAAGTGGTAACCTGAGGGACACTGGTGGTATCAGAACTGTTCCATATATTGATTGTGGTGGTGTATTCTCAAAACTACAGAGGTAATAAAACTATATAGAACTTAATACACACACAAAATCGAGTTCAAGTAATACTGGGGAAATTTGAATAAAATTGGTGGATTGTGTCAATGATAATATCCTGGTTGTGATATTATACTGTAGTTTTGCAAAATGTTACCATTGGGGGAAACTGGGAAAAGTGCATAAGAGATATTTCTGTATCATTTCTTACAACTGCCTGTGATTCTATAATTATCTCAAACATTTCATTAAAAAAAAACCCAAATTAATAGAGAATAACTGAAATCATACAGTTGAATTTTATACCATTTGCTAAATGGTTCAGTCGAAGGATAACATCAATGTACACAAATTATAATTAAGATGCCTACCTAAAGATGGAGAATATTTAATGTTAACTACAATACCTGTATTGTAACTAACTGCTGAAAGCTTTACTTACATATTACTAAAGAATATCTTTCTATGCTCTTTCTCTTTGACCCTTCATTTTTCATCTGATTCTGTACTACCATGAGTTCTCATGAGATTTCCTCATGATCTCTGTGTTTTGTTTTGTTTTTCTTACACTGGTTCAGTCTCTCACTCTCTCTCTTTTTTTCTCTTGAGGCTGTGAAATCTATAGACAGGTTGTTGTAGTATCTCCAAGTTCAGAATTAAAGTGGCTAAAACTCCATTAACAGTATATTTATAGTTCATGCTTGATAATGAATAGATGTATGTAAATGCTAGAGGGATTCTATTTTAGGACATATTCTTTGGAAAAGATAACTCTAGCAAGCTATCAGGAATGTATATGCTATCCTTGTCTTCTGTCCTTTGCCCTTTAATTTTTCTTTTATCCCACTTTCTCCCTCCATTATTAATTTATTATCTTACAACAAAGAAAGTGGCTTTTACAAGTAAACAAAAATGACTCTAATTATCAAACAAATAAGCAAACAAAACAAAAAATCTCCATGGTTATATTTTGGTTGTCTGCTTGTGGGGTTTTGCTGTTTAATTATTTTACTTCTATTTGTTTGGGTAACACACAATGTATACACAATACAATTTTGTTGACATGATTTGACTACAAACAAATGTGATTTTGATCAAATTTCTGTTTTACTTATTTACAATGGTCAATTGCTGAAGAATATCATAAAATGATTAATCTAATTAGATGGCTTGGACAGATGCCACAAATCAAATAAGTAATATATTTTAGGAAATGATTGATTTATATAAAACAAGAATATACAGAAGTGTGAATAATGATGTCTGTTAGTGAATAGCTTGATAAATAGCCAAAATCCTTCTTTTGGAAGGAAAGACGGTGAAACTTTCACGGTGGTTGAGTACTGTGAGAGGGAGGCCCTAAGAAATGGAAAATTCTGACTCAGGAAATTCTTCATGCAAAAGCTTAATACTCTGTCCTTATTCTGAGATGTCTTATCCTGAAATAGACCTCCTGAAATAATAGTCATGGGGCATCATTATTGAACCAAGTTGTTCTAACTTTTACACACTCCCAGCACATGCCACGTTGAATCATTTTTTTTGAGGGGGAAAAATATTCTTAATCCTGTTTTCCTGCCTTGTTGTTTGCCTGGTGTGCAGAAATCATTGCTATTACTTTTCCCTTGCTATGTTTTGCTTCATTACCAGGGTCAGGGTCTCTTTTCACCTTATTCTCCTTAAAGCAGGCCAGCATTCTTTGAATCAACAAGAACTTCTCAGTGACCAGTGGCAATTGAAAGACCAGTGATATTTCTCAGTTATGTAGTCTCTTCAGGAAGGATTTCAGCATTTCTCATCAATACAACTCTCTATTTTCCAGTTTTGTAGCCCTGTAATGAAGCATTATAAGTTTTAATTATGGGGCATCACATAAAAGATGACAGCATAACAAAATCAACATTACACTTCTGAAAGAGCAATGAGTGCTTTGAGGTTCATTTAGAAAAGCTTGAGCAGTTCAAGTTTGGTTGTGTGTATGTTATGACATTTATAATGACAAGCCATCTGGATGAGAAGTAAAAGTTCCATGAATTAGCCAGATGTGTCCAAATATCTAAATCAGCAGCATTGAAAGACTGTCTAAATTTTTATCTGAAGATAATTAGCTTCTTGCCTGACTGTTAGATTGAAGGATTATTACAACATCAACAGTGTGCATTACTCAGATGACATTTAAACATCATCCTTTGACTGTAAAAAGTTACTAGAGGGCCATGGTTAAGAGTGTGAGTTAGAAAATACCTGGCTTGAATCTCACTTATCTCACCTGTTGGCTGGGTACCTTTGAACAAATTATAAAACTTTGCTTTTCAAATTATAAAACATCTACAGTACAAACATTTCAATCATGTCTATCTTATAGAGTTGATATGAAGTAATATAGGCATTTTCTGTCATAAAGTAAATATTAGGTATCATTATTGCATGAATACTTTATTTTCCATGCATATTAATGTCTTTAAAGGTGGGGATTGGTTTAACATTTTCCACAGTTCCTACTGTACAGGAAGTACTTAATAAATATTTGATAAATAAGTGTGACAAAATGTTTTTATGTTACATCAGTTCTTCCTTTTAGTGTAGTTCTTAAGTCCTCCAAGTTCTACCTCTGAGAGCTTGCATCAACTGATTAGTGTGTCTGTTTTGGATAAGAAAGTCACAGCAGATACATTTCTTTGGAGAAGTTTAGTTGATAAAACCAGGGATTTCTTACTCATTACTAAAGTTAAAAGCAGTGTGAAAATAGTTCATTTTACTTTCTATTATAATGGACAAAAATCTTTCATCTATAGATGAGCATGGCAAGGTTTAGAAAATTGCTCAAAGTTGCCTAGATAACAAACAGAAATGGGATTCAAATCAGGTATTGTCTAACTCCTAAGGCCCCACTTTATTTATTTATTTATTTATTTATTTTGTCTTTTTGTCTCTTTTTTCGTGACCGGCAACGGATCGCAACCCTCAGTGTCGCGCCCACACCGGACCGGGACCGGCAACGGGATCGCAACCCTCGGTGCTGCCCCCGCTCCTCGCTCAGCCAGTGAGCGGCCGGTCTGCATGTGGGATCCGAACCCTCGGCGGGAGCGCCGCCGCCTAAGGCCCCACTTTAACTTCTGCCCTCTACTGATACCTCACAATCAAGAAGTGATGGCTAAATGTCGCCTGAGTGACACACAATCAGTGGTGTAATAATTCTTCAATCTTACAGTCAGGCAGGAAACTATCTTAAGACAAAATTTCAGTCAGTCTTTTGATGCTGAAAATTTGGATATTTATATATTTAGATATTGTCACAGAATTGTGACAAAGGCACAAATTCTATATTATGGAACATATCATTTTAAATAAGTTTAAGAACAATATGTAAGTATGAATTTTATTTTATTCCTTTATGTATATATTTCATATACACTTATTGGGTCCTTGCTATACCTGATGCTCTGGAGATACAGATATGAAGCTTGCCTCCAATTTGCAGACTGGTAGAAAGAGGCAGGCATAATGAGAAACAATTAAATACAACTATAATGCAACAATAGATAGATACATATTAGGTATAGCAGTGGCAAATGGGTGGAGTGGTCTGGTCTACCATGGGAAGGAAGAGTAGGGTTAGGATGGGCATAACAGAGAATATGATACTTATAGTGAATATGCAAAGAGTGGATCTTCAGCATCAGGGCCAGGAAGACCATTACACATAGAGAGGCACTAAAAGCAGAGACAAAGGCACAATACACCAAGGTCCATTTGAGGAACTGCAACACAGAGGAGCACAGGTGGAGGAGAGGTTGTGGTGAAAAAATGACTGGATAAACGAGCAGGGGACTGATGATGGAAGAATGTATGTGCCTGGCTCAATGCCAGAGTCAACATTAGTCAGTGAAAGTTTTTAAACACAGATTTTAAGAAAGATCACTCTATTGGGAATAAGAAGGATTAGGAAGACTGTAAACTGAGAGACCAGTCAGAAGACCATTATAATAATCTAGTTGAAGGGTGATTATGGCCTACAAGAGTGATTCTCAGTTTTGGCTGCGTAGTAAAACTTCCTGGAGATCTTTATCAAATTACTGATTCTCATGCTCTGCTCTAGACTAATTAAATTAGAATCTTCAGGGGTAGAACCTAGCATCGATATATATATATATATATGCAGCAAGTTTTTAGAACCGATATATATATATATATATGCAGCAAGTTTTTAGAACCGATGGCCTGTGTCATGATAGTAGCAGAGATGGAGAGGGGGAGTTGAAAATGTGGGACATTTTAAGGTGTGAATTGAAGAGCAGAGCCTCTTAGACTTTACTGTGCATAGGAATAACCACTGGATCTGGAGAACTGCTGATTCTGAGTTGGTAGGTCTGGAGAGAGGCCTGAAATTTTGCATTTCTAATAAGCTCCCAGGTGATGCCAGAGCTTCTGGTCCTAGACCAGACTCCTTACGTAGTACAATTATGCATTTTGTAGAGGAGAGAGAGAGAAAGAGTGTTAAGAATGGTTTTTAAATTCATACTAGGATGACTAAGGGAATTTGGTAATAAAAGTTGGGAGAAAGACCATGAATTCAGTTTTGAACATATTGAGTGTAAATGTCTCTGTGAAAAATAAGAGAGAACTTGTGAGTTCTAGAGCTTGGACAAGGTGTCTGGACAGGAGACAAGGCTGTGTACATCATTGACCTATGGAGAGGAGATGAAATCATAGAAGCCGATAGAAATGCCTGTTAGGGGACTACTGGAGTGATCTAGTTGAAGTGTGATTATGGCCTAGATGAGTGGAGTGGGAGATGGGGCTAAAGACGGGTCCTGAGAACAGTATAAAGAGAATGCTATGGGGTAGGCTAACAGCTAAAGAAAAAATATGAAGGTGTTCCAGGATGTAGGAGGATAACCTGAAGGACAGTATTGTCACAGAAGCCAAAGGAAGAGCAAGGAATTCAAGAGTGGTCAACTCTGTCAAAACCTGCTATGAGATTATTAAAAGAGGCCCATGGGGTTTACCAATAAAGAGGTCATGGGTGATTTTGGTGAGAGTGGCTTCAGAGTCCCTGTAATGAGAACCTGACCATAGTGAGTGGATGAGTAAATTGGAGACAAAGAAGGAAGATATTATTTCTCAGATATGCTGGCTGGGCCAGGGAGGGAAGAGGCAGAGGTAGGTGGGTAGAGGTCGTGTCATGAGTCCAGGGAAGGTTTTTTGTTGCTGTTTTTCTTTTGTTTGTTGTAACTTGTTTATGCTTTAATTTTGACCGTCTGTCTTTCTAAGAGTTGATTTACTATCTCTTTAACATATTAAAAAAAACCCCAAGTTTTTATTTGATTTTGGCCTGACCTGAACTCTGCTGCTAGTTCAAGTCAATAAATACCTCCTTAATGTCTTTCTGTTACTAATTCTGTTCTTAATTCTGAGTATAAATTGTTCACAAATGGCCTTTCAGTTCTGTTAACATAGACAGTCTACCCCACCCTCGTGTTCTCAGTTTCCCTCCCCAGCTAGTCTCGGTCCATCCTCTCAGGCAAGTCCACCTACAACAGCTGTCTTCAGAGTCTTTCTTAAATCTCCACAGTGCCCAGTGATTTCCTTATTTAAGGCTGCTCTTTTTACCTTGAGTGCTACAATTGAACACCTTAGGGTGGGTTTTATCCTTGAACGTACAACAGAATCACTTTTAGAAATATAGAAGCTTGGGCCTCACACCCCAGGCCATTTCAATCAGAATCTCTGAGGCTCCAGTGTGTGATTCTATGTATAGCTGATGGGGTGCAGGAAATGCTACCCCCAAATATGGCACTATTGCATTTAAGAAAACAGCAGAAGCAGGAAGGGCACTATCACCTTCCCTGTCCCCTGAAGCGGGTCGTTAAACCTGCTAGGTCACTCTCTAACCTTCTCCCTCCCTTCTCCTTCCCAAACCCTCATGTGAAATGTGCCCTGCCCTATGCCTGGAGGGAAAGAATGTCACACAGATATGCCAAGAAGAATCTCAACAAACAGGCCTCGTCAGTTACCCCATTTATTTCCATTAGATCGTACCTTTTTGTCCTCCAACCGTACTTCTGCGCACCTGTCCATAACAATACAATTTTCCCTGGGTCTTTGGGTTTCTGTTTCTGAAGGCTCCAGTGTCATTTAAAACTTATATTTTAAAAATTTGTTATGCTTTTCTCTTGTTAATTGGTCTTTTGTTATATGGGGGTCATCCATGAACCTTGTGACAGATGAGGAAAGAAATCTTTTCTCCCCTGCACAGCCAGCTTTGAGAAGCACTGCTTTAGGCACCGGGACTGTTTTTTCTGTACACTACACAAAACCCAAATTACCTATTTTTACAAGTTAACAAGTTTCTTTATATGCATATTAATGAATGGGTTGATCTTAGAAATGTTATTTTTATAATGTCACAAAAGTTTATTGAAGGAAAACAGAATGATCATAGGCAGATGGTTTAGGGCGAAGACAAATCCTGGGAAGGAAGTGTGAATTAAGACAGGGAATGGAGATGAAAGAAGGGTCCAGAAACAATGTCTGAAGATTTAAGAGACTGAGCAGAAACTTGGAAAAATACTAGCATCAACCCAGAAGGAGCTGGAAGAGTGACGATTAAAGTGTACCTGGGATAGGGCCCCAAGGAACAGGTGATTTTTATAAGATTCTGTGTTTATAAGGAGGGGGAAGAGAGTAAGCTTAGAGTGTCAGGTGCTTTTAGGAAAAAAGTCTGTCCTTGAAACATAAAGTTACATCTGAAATACAAACAGAGATAACTTAGCTTTCATCAAGTACTCAAGAAATAACTCCTCCAGGCTGAAGCGAAAGCACATTAGGAATGAGAAAGCAACGTGTTCCAAATCCACACAAGCTGGCACTTTCCTAGTAATTTGCCAATGTGTATTCCATTTGTACCCTGAATGTCTACTACACTGGGTGAAGGCAAATTTGTCACTCCTGTGGTTGGTTGCTCCCAATGGAAGAGTAATTGAAGATGCTGAAATACTAAGCTGAGTTGCAAGGTAAAAACTAAATAGAAGAACTTCTTGTATTCCCTTGGATGACCATAGTATCTAAGACCAGGAAGAAACTTCTTTTTGAAGGGGATTTGGTATATACAAATTGTAGACAGCCTTTACGATACTTGAGTATAAATGACAACTTGCCATTTCAAGGTATAATGATTTGTATTAATTCCATATTTGAGATATAGATGATTGAAGTGAAGTTATATGCAAATTTCTATTTCGGGCTGTGCCTGTGACCATCGTTAAGTTGAAGAGTTTGTTTCTACTATGGGAACAGATGCCCCATCAGTCAGTTGCTAAATGATCACTTCAATTTAGACATGGGCATTCAGAATTATATTTAGTAAGTCCAAATGATCATTTAAAACCACCAAATTTAAACGGCCTTTCACAACTGAACAATTGCCTAGTTCTCAGTGATATAAAAGCTGAAAAAGTGTAATCAACCAGATAAAAAGTTAATTCAGGGCAGAACTAATTGAGTGTAGTTTTGCTCCCATTGCAATCAATGGCAGTAGTCTTTAGTCTTTTAAAATTACTGAAATTAAAAATTAAAAAGAATTTAAAATCCATTATAGTCTCTCTTAATAGTAATGTTACAATATATTAAGGATAGATGCTGTTAGCTCATATAATTGCTCCACATTTATTACAGTAATTATAAATTTGCTATTGTCTTTACTGTTGCATTAATTTGATTATAAATGCCCAAAATGCTTTTAATGAAATACTTCTTTGTTAGTAAAGATAGGTGTAGTATGAGTATACTGAAACTGCATAATTTGTTACAACTGTAATATGTAATCATTACAGAGTGAAAAGTTAATATTAAAAAATGAACAACAATTAAATCTAAGACACTAGAATTTATTAGATGGCTAATTGTAATTTGTATTGACATAAAATCAATTAGCTTAGAAATTACTACTTATTGATTTGAAGGAAGGATTTTACCAGGCATGGTTTGTACTCTAGGAAAATATTCTTTGTTTGTGAAGGAAACAATATATTAATTGACCTACATTTCTCCTCATCTGATACTTCTATTGACATTAGCTAATTGATTCTCTAGATCCACGTTGGCCAACACGAATGCCACGTGTGGCTATCGAACACTTGACATGTAGCCAATTTGAATTAAGAAGTGTGGATCTGGATTTTCAAAGACTTAGCATGACAAATGAGATGTAAAATATCTCACTAATGTTGTTATATTGATTACATGTTGAAATAATAATATGTTGATATATTGATTTAAATAAACATGAAAACAAGTTTGGAGAGGTGAGAAGCAGTCAGAACAACAGTACCCTGAAAGTCACGGTAAGAATTTTGGGTTTTTTCATAACTGACTAAGAACACATTAGCAGATTTTAAGAAGGGAGA